>NW_009600957.1:0-41669 GCF_000690535.1 Cariama cristata
GAGAAGGGGAGGATCCAGATAGATTTGTACATACACAGATTAATTTCTACAACAGAAAAGAACTGCATTTCTATTCCTTGTTGGATTTGTTTTTAATTCTGTCAGTTAATTCAATACACAGTTCATGGTATAAATAAGCAACAATCACATCTCATGGACTCAAAGGGTATAACCTAAGAATAGTAGCAACATTAGCTTCTGTCCAATGCACTTATTGCTAACTACAGCCACTGCCACTCCAGTTCTGGTGCAGAAATGCATAAAGCAAGACCCAAATCAATTCAGGATGTCATTCCATTTGTCCATCTCATCACAGTTTTATTTTCACTGCATTAGCCAACAAAGCTCTGTTCTCCCAACAGTCACTGTCATTGTGACATTTAGTCATTTAAAGAAAAAAATCTTACAATTATTTCCAAATAAGAAGCATGTTCATCAGCAGTCTAAACTTTTTTTTTGACAATTCAGTGTTTTTCTTCTGGTTTTTTTTAACTATTTTTTTCCTGTTCTTTTATAGAAACTCCACAGAAAGAAGGAAATTTACTTTACAGATTGATTTTCAGGGAAAGCAATGAATCTGTGTAAAAGTGCTATCACAGATACAGACTAAAGAAACTGAAAATAACGGAAACTTGCTCCTCCTATTTATTTCCAGTTTTAATAATCTTACAGTCAATTGTAACAACAGGAGAACAAATATTTTAAGACAAAAGCATGCTTTCAGAGTTGGTAATAATTCATAAAATGATAGATTTCATCTGTCGTTCAATAAACATCAGAGTATCTGGCAAAACTCTTGAATAAAGAGTTGCATGCTGCGATCAGATAGACACACAGCACTGACGCCAAAAGAAACTGTGGCTTTAATCCTGCAACTGAATCTCTGCAGATGGCATCTCCATGCAGTAAATGGGGCTCCCTATAGGTGCAACGGTCTGCTTGTGCAGAACTGAGATCTGAATTGGGAAGAATGTATGTAGCTGAAAGTCCCTTGAGCTGTTAAGACTCTGGCTTTGCACAGCACTACTGCATTGTAATGACTACATTTAGAGGTAAATGAATGCAGGGTATGCATAAATAAAATCAAATATTTGTGATGTGGCATTGTGTCTCAGTAGATATAAAAATTCTACCTAAAAGGATACTATTCTCTATTTTTAAAGCTTCTATTCTCCTCCCCAAGCTGATACGAGAGAGATCATCCTCTCTCCAGTCTTTACAACCTGCCATCAAGTCCTGAATCTGTTCCTCTTCAAAAACTTATGTGGATTGTTCCAGTTAAAATTAACATTTCTCCCTGCCCAGACTGAACAACTGAAAAAGGCTTGTCACGTACAAGCACGAAGCTACAGCAGTCTGTTCTCATAACTAACTCAGAAGTCAGACTCAAGACTCACAGACATATCAAATAGGCTCATTTCTGATTAGGAGTGCTAATATCGTAATACCAATGCCACTTTGGGGAGTGGTATCTTTCTGCCTAAAATTCTGGACTTCTCAGTGTCAATTCAAAAATGAAGGCTTGTGCTACCAGCTCTGCTAGTAACAGCAGAGTTGCTACTCCCCCAATAAAGGGTAAAACAAATCAAAACCTGCGCTCTGACCACCTTCCTTATCTTAACTTTCTTTGCAACCCGTTACATTTATGGCTTTCCTGCAGAGGCAACCTGGACAAAAGTATGTCTTTTTCTCCAGAACGGTGTCATAAAGCAGTTATTCTCACACCATCTCTCAACTCTTTGCCTTCTGAAAGAGTCTGTTCAGATGTCAACATTAGTTGCCTCTAGAGTCACATCAATGACAAAGGAGCACTCCCCTCAAAGCCATGACACAAAGCCATGCCCAGGGTTTGAACCCAAGTCTCTGCTATTTCTATTAAATAAACCCATTGGAATTTTTTTTAAAGGAATTAAATCTTGGATGTCACTTTTTTCACTTCTGACCACATACACAAGCTCCATCTACATTTGCATTAGTCCAGTGCTGCACAGATTCATGTTGCTTTACTAAGGAGTATTTAGCTACCAAATGAAGGGAAATCTCAATTTAGTTGTTGCTGTTGATTGTATCATGCACTAAGACTTAAAAATAAGAAAGTGAACAAAATAAAAAGAAAAGAAAAGGAAAAGCACCTGAATGGTTCTGACTCATGTACATCTAAGGCTGCCCCTCGTATCCTTCCTTCCTTCAGGGCCTGTGCAAGTGCTTTTTCGTCTACTAACCCACCTCGAGCTGTGTTGACCAGGAAAGCCCCTTGTCTCATCTAGGGAAAGTTAAAAACAAGAATGATGAAATAAAAATAAATGAAATAAAATCGTTGTGGCATTATTTTTTACTCCAAAGAAGCATCCATTACAACAAAGGCTATTCAGCTGGTTTAACCTGTTAACAGTTGTCTTCCCTTTCCATTGGAAAGTACCACAAAATGTGATGCTTCTAACATAAAATGCTATTTCACAGCACTTAATAAGTTTTTGTTTCTTGTAAGTAGTGTCTTTTAATAGAAGCGTTGTTTCAGATATCGTGCAGTAACATGATCAAAAGATACAACTGTGCATATGAAAGTGACAGATCATTTTATGCCTTTTTATTTCACTGTGAAATTGCATGAGACAGAAACTACAGCACATTCTTAAACAAATTCATACTTTGTGGTTTTCAACTTTAACACAAATAAAAGCCTACATGAATTTTTCAGGAAAATCAATGCTTTTGGATTTTCAAACACTTTTCCCTTTAGTTGCCAAAACACAGTAGATCTATGTTTTATTTATTTTTGTTACTTCAGCTTCCTCCTCCCTGTGAGATTTTTCAAATAAAAGTCTAAAGAATTCGTATATTATTCAATTAAAAGGCATGAAAATGAATTTTGTTGAGAACGCTGTGTGCCCAGGAGAGAAGCTGTGCTGTGCATTGTGCAGATTAGCATTGTAGATGACACTGTGTGGGGAGAACTACAGGAATTTACACCGTAATATATCCACAACATGAAAACAAAGTGGCGGTTTAAATAAGAGAGATGGTACGGAAAAAAAATAAATTACTACATCCTGCTTCCAACCATGCTAATACCTCATCTTTTACCAGATGTCTCAAACACAGCTTCTGATTTCAGAAGCATTTCTATGCATGAAGGTAAGCATACAAAGAACAGGAACCATGGTAAAAATGAATGATAAAAATCTCATTTTGTACCGAGTCCATCTCTCACCATAAGAACAAGAAAATGCCAACATGTTGACACGAAGTCAACTACCTGAAACCTACACATCAAACTAAAGCTTATGTAAATGGATCCTTACTCTGAAAGACTGATTTGAAATACCAAAGTCATGAACAAGAAGAAGGTTTGGATGAAAGTCATCTATGAGAATTTTTTTTACATGAGATCAGAGGAAATATTAAACAATTAACATGCATATGCCTGTATTGAGGTTATAAGGAAAAAAAAAAACAACCCACAACCACATTTTACTGGCCAAGTCACTGAGTTTAGTGTGGCCTTGCCTCTCTGCATTTGCAGACTCTTGGGCTTACAGGAGAATCGTCTATCAGTCTGTGTAACAAAACCAAAGTCCACTTATAGGAGCAGAACTATGGGATACTTCTTTAAGTTTTCTGTAATTGGGAATTAGAACAACAAAGAAATAGTGGCATGATCTTAAGGTGGTCTAGTAACAAGACGACATTCCTGATGGGAACTATCACTGCATCTCCACTACTTAAATCAGCTGTAAGAACTCAATCAAAACTAGCACAGGAGGGCTAGTGTCACCCAAGTGACAATCACATATGCTGTGCAGACATGCCATATAGGCTTGTGGGAGCTTATACACCCTTCCTATTTCTGTGCTTTTGCAAACAGATAATTTGAGTTTTAAGTATAGCCTAGTGTAGTTATATGCCCTTTGAAGGACTTGAAAATTTTAATGAAGGTGAACCCTGCTAAAATCTTCTGTCCAACCTTAATAACCTTGCTTGAGTTTTCATTTTAGGACAATTTACAAAACTCTAAAGCTAGCACTAAGACAAGTCCAAATCAAACAAAACATGGCTGCATAAATGCATTCTAGTGGGAATGAATTATGTGACTCATGATAAACTGTAAGGGTGGATGCAGCTCAAGATGACCCTTAACAATGGGTGGAAGCTTGGAAGAGCTTCACAACTAGAACTGCTGATGACTGTTAAATTCACCTACACTAAACCTGCAGAGCTGCTTTAAAATATATATTGTGTTTAAATTGCAGCGTCTTTTTCTCAAATCTGTAACACTAAAGATGACCTCAGCTTCTCTTGAGAGCACTTTGATTACCATGGGTTCAATGAACACAAGTTTGAAACACCTCTCTGAACTACTCTGGGACTACAAGGCCATGCACGATGGTTATGCAGAATGCTGACTAATTAAAGGGAAAAGCTACTGAAAGAGAATACTGACACCAAATTTTCAAAGACATTTTAAGTTTATGTAATTTCAGATTCTAAACAGAATTCAGGGTGAGACTTTAGTGAAATGAGATGCACCATACTTCTCTGCACTTTCTTTAAAAAATGGTTATTACATGAGCATGCAATATTGGACAACAGTGACATGCAACGCTGTAAAAAATTTAGGTCAACTCTAACATCTGTCAGCCTAAAAAAGCTATTCTGCTCTTTTTGATACATATTCAGAAGACCTGCTCTACACAAACTAAGCAGTGAGAGGTGTTACAATTTTATGGTTTTCACATCAGCTGTTACAATACAGACTGCTTCAGCCAAACTTTTTTCCAAAGCAAGAACTATCTTCTAACATTTTAATCTTTGCTTTAATCATGAAGGATAACAAATAGCAAGATAAATGCTTACGATATCCTTCCTAGTACAGACTTTATTATATGCATTTCATTTCAGATGGTATCACTCAGTTTTTATTTTGTTTCTCCGATTAATGCAACAAGCCCTCTCCAAAGCTCATGGCATTTATTCACCTTCACTCAAAAACTTCCTTTGATACACTGGCCCAAATTTCATAGTCCATTGTATAATGAGTAACCACTGCTAAGCCTCCAGACAGTCCCACTGAATTCTGTGTGATTCTATTTGGGTCTAGACGTCTGCTTGCAAAGACATTTAACCATGTAATAGCCATTAAATGTACCTGAGCACACAACAAAAAGGAATGTTCAGGACAGGGTGACAGAGCTCTGTTCTCTTAGAGATTTGCATTTTAAACTTCTTAATTTTTTACAGTTTTAAATCCCAAACCTGGATTACATGTTGGGATGGATCTGCAAAATCCCTAAACTCTCAAATCAAGAAGTGTGTTATATTGTCAGTTTTCTGCCACGATCCTACATGACTGTGGGACACGTTCAGTAAATACTTCAGTTCTCCTGAAGTTCACGAATAATAGGTGCAAACTCTTTCTCAGAAGCCAAGCAATGATTTTACTGCAAAAGAATGCTACCGTCGTTGTTATCAACACACACAAACACTACATATATAAAGAACAGCAAAATCAACTATTATATCTTGGAGTTTCTCTCCTGAACACTAGCTATATTCTTACATCTCAACATTTTATTCTGGCTGTTACCTACACTGAGATTAGCGTCAGAAGCTAGACATTTAATGAAAAAGCTTGCTATCAAATTAGTCGATAACAGAGCAGCTACTACACCTAGATTTTGAAATTATTTTAATATTACCTAAAACTTTAGGGAGAGGTTAGTACTAATTCCAAGAAACATTACTTTTCCAGATAATGCAATGCTGTAAACGCGATCCATCCATGAAGCGCTCTGCAAGCATCAGGACTGAGCACAGGGGGGAGCCATTTAGTTATAATCCTTAAATCACATCTAAAGAACTCAAACTGAGGAACAAGAGTGCAAGGCAGAATTGCTACCTGAAAATGCACAGGTAAAGGAAGTAGCTACTAGAAGACATAGAAAAAGTCCTTTTACATAAATGCAACTTTATTAAATCTGAGCTTAAGAAGAGCAAATTATTTCCACAAATGCAATGTTACTGAGCAAAAAAGGCAATAAAAGCAACAATACATAAACCACCAGCTATTTCCTAATCAGTTATAAATAAACCTGTTTGATCTCAAAGCAGCAAAAGGGAAAGACATTTCTTTCAAATGAGAATCTGCCTGTTTACATAAATAAATGCTATACAGTGTCAGCAACCAGCATTGGTGCGGAGGGCGCCCACAGACATTATTACCTGCTTTATGGTGAAGTCATTAATAAGATGATGATTGTGTTCATTCAAGTTGCAGTGCAGGGTAACACAGTCACTGTGGAACAGCAGGTCCTGCAAAGTGCTCACCCGCTGCAGTCCCAGAGCACGCTCCATGCCATCTGAGAGGTATGGGTCATAGAAAATCACACTGAAGCCAAAGGCTTTGGCACGTAGTGCTACTGCTTGCCCAACACGTCCTAAAACAAGATAAACATGCAATGAGAACAGATGCAAAGCAGCTGGTGTAAGGTAGCCTCCTCCTTCCTATTGCAAACACTTATATCAAACCATAGGGTTTTGTACAGCAACTGGAAGACAACAAAAAAGAGGAAGCTCCCATCACAATTGAAATCATCACTAAGATCAGAAATGTTACATCTGAGCTGTTTCACATGGCCTTGTTCAAAACAAAGCAGGAGCTTTGCACCTTTTGCAACTGGAGATCTGAAATGCCGAAGATGTCATGTAATCTGCAATAATCTGTGTAATACAAGGGCTTGCCTGCTGCGACTGTTTATGGTAAAACACTACTGCTTGGGAACACATCCTGCCAAGGACTTATTCTTATCCATGTTGGACCAGCTGGTTTTAATAAAAAGCCATAAAATCAATCCTCAAAAATGGATGCAATAAAAGATAATTTGTTTAATCTGAAGCTCAACCATCCTCAATGCATGGAATCTCCTTTTTGAACTAATGCCTACAACAATCCTGTCATCTAAGGCTTTAAAAAATTTTGCATCCATCTACCTAAATGATTAATAAATACAGTCCATCATACGGCATCTAGTTAAGAAGACTGCGGTACCATTTGGTACTCACATTGACCTTATCTTTTCTCTGTTCCACTTTCCTTACTGTCGTATTTCAGAGTTGTGCCTAAAATTGCCGTTTGGGCATGACTCCATGCCACACATATCAAGAGGTGTGCATTTCCCTGACACACTATCAGTAAAACACAGAGGAAAAAAAGTGAGTGAGTACATCTATTGAGAAAGGGTATTTTGAAGAATGAGAACACACACAGTTTTCAGGTTAGAAGACTACACACTACATACTCACATTGGAGTATTACAAGTGTTAGATAAAGACATTTCAAAAGCATCACTAGACACTCCATAATAATCATGTCTCATTCTAAAAAAAAAAAGTCAACAAGTTTCCTTTTGTCACATGTGAGTTTGTTCAAAAAAAGCATCAAATTAACACAGGGAAATCCCATCTCTTTCCAATTGTGCTGGAAGGGATTTCCCTCTGCTTTTCAGTTTCTCTTTGAATAAACTTAACCAGTCAAAGGAAGAAAGGTTTTTTGTTGATCATTTAACCTGAACACGGCAATTCTGCAGTGCTTAGTGACAGATGTGCTTGGACTATTAAACAGTACGTCAATCTGATGGGGGCTGTCTGATTTCTTTGGGGACACCAAGTTAAAATACTCTTCAAAAACTTTTATTTCAATACTCGCATACATGTTATTTATTTGGTTTTCAAGCTGTTTTTTAATAAAGTTTAATTAGACAATTTTCAGCACAAACACTATTATTTTCAAATTTTGGCATGTTCACAGCTCAAGGAATCAGTCACACAACTGCAAACAATTTTTTTTTTTAAACAAAGCGTATCACTTTTACTGCAGCTCCATTCATTTTCACATCCAACATTCTGTGATCTGTTCTTTTTTTACACTCTACAATTACAGCTCCGTTCATTTTCACATGCAACATGTTGTGATCTGTTCTTTTTTACACTCTACAACACTAATAACTGAGGGGATTCATGACAGTGAAATCTCTTACAACAGACTCTCCAGTTAAAGCTGCACTTTCCATTCCTTGCAACCAGGCTAATAAACCAAAGCCTTCTTTAATGTGCGCAAAGTTTGCTTCTGAAACACTTGGCAACCACATGCATGTACTTCTAGCCAGAATTGTCCTATTACAATTATTTTATGGGATAAAACTTTCCTGCAATTCACAATTCACATTTAGTCTTAGTCGTTAGATAAATACATAGGTGGACATATGTAATTTGCCAATTCCTTTTCAAACTACAGTCCAACAATACAGTACAACCACGAACCTATGATTTTTTTCCTTTCCTGAAAAACTTCTATTGTGTAAGACTCTTCTGGGCATGAGGCGGTGGCTCAAAACCTACCTCAACACATCAAGAACAGAACAGCACACAAAGCATCCCACCTTCAGGACAACTCTATCTTAAAAGCATATACAATTGCTATGAATATTCACAGCTGCTTCCAGGGAAGGCGCGGTGGCTACCTCAACACATCAAGAACATCAAGAACAGAACAGCACACAAAGCATCCCACCTTCAGGACAACTCTATCTTAAAAGCATATACAATTGCTATGAATATTCACAGCTGCTTCCAGGGAAGGCAAATTCTGAAGTTCAAAATATTAAATGAACTTCCTGGTCTATAGTGTGGGAAGAATGTAGAAAATGCATGTTGCATACAATTGCAACAAAAGCAGAAAGCAACAAAAGCCTATTTTAGAAATTAGAGATTTATACAAAGCTCTAGCAAAGCCCATGCATCATTTCAGTGGCACCAGAAGTGTGAAGAGAGACTTATCAAAAACATCTGGTTCTCCTGTTAACAGTTTGACCCATCCACTCCCCGCAACTCTCCCAACTCCCCACAAGTTTCCCAGTTTGTAGGTGTCTCTGACCTTGACCTTACCAATGACCCGATTTGAGTGTGACAGTATAGTGAGCTCCAGTTGTCAGTGACCCCTGCTCAGCCCTTGGGCAAAGAATGCACGTCCTGTGCTGGTATTACAAAGTTTTATAACATGCCCTTGACACCGTGGAAATGTTGATGATCTGCCTGCAGACTTCCATGGAAAGAAAAAGTGCTTTCACTTCGCAGCTCTCTCCTGCCTATGTAACAGTAATGGAGGACCTGGGTAATTTTTCCTCACTCTCTGAGAACTCCAGAATGTGGAGAGTGCCATTTTGTTACATGTCCTGCCGAGCACTGTGAGAGAGATAGCAGGACTGCTAAGACTCATCCTTTATTGCATGGTAATACCACCCAACTCTTAAGCCTTAATATTGACTGATAACGCAGATCAGATCAGTTCTTTGGCCAACATCTAGTCAGCACCATGGGACTGTTGACAGAATACGGCAGGTGAGCAAAGACAAACTAAGTGACAACATTCATTATGATGCGCAGACAAAAGTATTTGGAGGAATTTCACTGCTCTTAAGTGAGGAAATGCATTAGCTATTAGTCATCATCATTTGTAACTGGGAAGGAAGGGGAAGGGAGTGCGACTTTACTGCCTTCATTGCTGTCAGATTATCATCACAGCAGAACCAGGTCCAGCTATCTATTCATCCAAGTACTTACATGCTCCTGCTCATAAATATTCTTTTAAAAAATCCCTATACGTCTAGACATAAGGTGAAAAGGTAGCGCCTTTTTTTTTTTTTAAATGCAGGGTTTACTATCCACACTTGTGATGTATCACTTGAAATATAGGACACTAGATAGTAACAAAGATTAAAAGTGACAAAGACAGCTGTTTAATGATGTAGTGTTATTATTTATGTAAGGCTCAAAGAATCACGCACTTCATAAAGACAGAAAGAAACACAGGCTTTGCCCTAAGGAGCTCAGAGGCTAACCAAACAACAAAACAATGACGGATGGTATCCAACAAGCACATGAAGGAGGCATTATGCTGTTGAGTCTCAGCTTATCTTCCAGCTCAATGCAAGCAGAGGATGAGAGAAGGGGTTAACTTTAAAGGAGGAGCACGGAGTAATAAGATTAAGCAGGACAGACCAAGAGTCAAAGCAGGAATATGCATGAGAGGAGGCAAAGAAAAGACAGTGGGTGACGGAAAGAAAAAGGCAAGTGAGTCATGAAACTTGGCTAGACCAGTGGATAAGGAAGTGAGTAGCTGAAGCTTTGGAGGGATATGATGTAGTCATTCCCTAGCACAGAGATAGGCAAGAGCTAGGGTGTTTCTCTTTGGCAAAACAAGAGAAAAGCCCAGGAACTGATGTGAAGAAGGTCTGGACTTAGCTGTTGCAGCAGCAAAGTGAGAAATTTAAGTAATCCATTGCTAAGAGACCACAAGTTTAAGACAAGAATAGAGAAGCAGAGCTGTGGTGGAGATGCGAGATAATCTCAGATACACACTAATGAGAAAGGACAGAAACAGCAATACTACACAGAACTAGAGAAAAGGAGGACTTAGTAACAGATGATGAGAATTGTTCGTTTTCTGCGCAATACGTTTACTTCATAGCCTCTTAGTGGTTCATCACTTCTGACGTTGACATGTCTCAATAATAAAAGAATAAACTGAGGCAAAACTAAAGACGTGGGAAGAGGCCACTAGTAGAGCAACATAACCTAAGGGCATCAGTCTGTTGCAGGTGGTTGTAAATACCCATTTTAGTCTAAAACTAGAGACAGGTAGCCTCTTGCAGTGATCTGTAATAGAAAAGAGCATATATTACAGCCTAAGTGCCTGAAGTGCTCAAATGTAAAGTCTGGTACAGCCCTGTTTCCGTATCTTCTAAGACTACGCTTTTATTCTTCATTAATACATAACTACACAAGAGTCTGTTAGAACAGGTCAGAATCAAAATGTTGTGCCTATTCACATACATGCACAAAAAGAAACAGTGGAAGTTTTCAAAACTGACTTTAAAACTTAATTTTCCTTGAAACTGTGAATATTCTATTGTAGGAAAAGAAATGGGAACAATAAAAGGCTAGAGAAAATGACAGGTTAATAACTGTAACAAATGTGTGCCTTTAAAATCAGATTTTACTAGCCTTTTAATATACCACGCACAAAAAAGGCTTGCTTTTTAAACCTAAAAAGAAAAACTAGTGTTTTATGTAGCTTTACACACATATTGACAATCTGACTATCCATTTGTTTCTCTATACTTTTCAGTAATTCACAACAAAAACAAACACACACAAAATTCACTTAAGGAAGTCAATAACAAGTGACATTTCTTTCTAATCTCAGTCTGGAATTCATGCAATACAAAAAATGCAATGCCAACAGGTCAGATATCTCCAGCAAATATGCACATAGCATGTACATCAAGGCTTAAGTTTCAAAAACTAGGTATGCGTTTCCATTTTTAAAACACTGCAGGTGATTGTCTACTATTTACGTACAGATGCTGTGACTGTGACTGCAATAATCATTGTGTGTTTACATAAGGTGCATAATTACATGGGTAGAGATTTGAGAAAGCAACTTCAGGAACAACTTCTTGAAAGTCATATTTTAAAGGCAATTCTTTGACTGTGAAGATGTTTTTGGTGTGTTGCATACTCATTTAAATGAGTATTACGTAATGCCAGGCTATTTTCAGCTTCCAGAAGCAAGAGTGCATGGCTTGAGTTATCTGACAGCAATGCGTAACTGGAACAGTCATTTAAATATGATGTCTTGTTGTCAAAATCATATTATTAATTCCTCTGGATGAATACCACAGCAATTACATCCACAATCTATCGTATCTTTGATAAGACAAGCACATGACTGAGTAATTTTTATATAGGAACTGACTTGCTTGTTTTTCTTCTCTACTTCTGTAACAGACAGTAATTAATTCATCTCAAGCAAGCCTGTCCATCTGCTAGATGCTGAAACACATTTAGGGCCATTCAGAGAGGTAAGTAGGTGATTTTATTAAGTCTGGAAACAATTCAAACTTTCTTGCACATATTTTTCCTCTCATTTGAGCTGAAATACAATTTCAGAAGCACCTCAACCAAATGCATGAAATAACTGCTCTGCAGGCTGTTACTGCAGCAAAGATTTTTCAGATATGTTAAAAACAGTAAAAGGGAAAAAGCACAAACAGAACCAGATATGACAACAGACAAGAAACACAACATATACATGTGACATCGGGCTGAAGTAGCAGGATCCCTGTCCTGGAAAAGAGAAGTGATAGTGTCTCCTTCTCTTACATCCGCTGTACCTGACACCAGGCAATTTGGCAACAGAAAGATGTACAGAAATGCAAAGAATTAAGAGAATATCAGCAAAAAAAAAAAGTTTTCTGAGGGAAATGATGATGTCTAAGGGGAAAACATTTGAGACTTATAAACACCAGGAATGAAGTGGTATTTTACAGAATGCTTGACATGGAAAGGAGTCAATTAAGCGTTTCATTTTTATAGCCCAAATCTTCATAATTTTTTTAAAGCAACGGAAGGTGAGCAATTAAACCACCTCTCAAGCCAACATACCTAATCCAATAATGCCCAAGGTCTCCCCTCTGATCCTGGCAGCTCCAGAAGCCACTTCCCGAATCTGTTCAACGCTTTGTACTCTCGTGCCTTCTCGCAAAGCCTGGTGAAGCCAGGTGGTTCGCCTGTACAGGTTCAGAATGTGGCACATGGTAGAATCTGCTGTTTCTTCTACTGAAGCAGCTGGCACATTACACACTGCGATCCCTGCAAAGAATGGGGGGAAAGGATACCAGTTGCCAAATGGTTCTTACTTATTCACGTTTAACAGCAATTCAGGAGTATGATGTTTAAATTCACAGGTTTTTCAACACCAGTTTTACACAAAGTTTCTGACTGTAATGGCAAACAGAATACTTGACATAATAGCTGATAAATACGTGCAAAGGTTTTTCTTCTGATTTTTATCACTATTTATTGTGTTTGCAAATGAAGGCAAACAGTGAATGGACCACTGAAACCACAAAAGGAAAGTACTGAAGATGTCAGTTTAGAACACAAGTCTTGGGAAGCGTTTTACATGCACACTGAGCTAGGCATTTTGAATAGCAAAGAGAAATCTGCCTTGCTCTCAACAGCGCGATTAATGATCATTGTTTAGATTTAATTGCGTGAGTTAGCTTTTCACCACTGAGCTGATACCTTCCCAAAAGCTATCTATACAAGTCACAAAAAAGAGAAAATAATTTATGACAGCAACTTTTATAAAGCCCTCACAGCATGACTATTAGTATGTCTAATTCTTGTATGGGTAATCATGACACAGTGAGGGACAATTTGTTTGGTGTTGTACATGGGTTTCTAGAATTATGACAAACAGAATCCAATTCCTTTCTTGGTCCTTCAAAGTAAAGAGATGAGCCATTCAATTGTCAATAGAGAAGTATAAAATCTGCTTCTGCATGGTATGTAAAGGTAATGCAAAATTAAGACTATTTTCCTAGTACCTGAAAAGTTCCTAGTTGAGAAGGGCAGAACATCAAGCGGCTAAAAGACCATTACAGATTTCCACAGACAATTGTGAAAGGTGGATTGATTCAAGACTCACAATATTGCTTTTTTACTTCCAAAAACAGATCAGGCAACAAGTGATTGTAATTCTACGCAAGTTATCCCATTCTGCTTTTTACCTTCCAGTACTCAATACAGAGCAGTTAAGCAAAATGTTTACTTGAAAAACTTTGTGTCACTTTTGACTTGTCTCTCTTCATTCTTTCTATTTACTACATGTTGTCTCTCTAATCATCATCTCCCACAAATGTTTGTGTCTCAGTTCTGCTGACTGAGATCACAAACAGTATACAGGGTAATTTCATGGTAGAGAAAAAAAAGTGGTTTCTGTCCCAAAATACACCCTAATACTGTTTTCACTGTCTAGTTTTTTGGGTTTTAACATAAATATCCAATGAGTCCTTGGTTAACACCAGTATATCTTATGAAGCAAGGAAGAAAAAAACATTGTCTTCAATAATAATAATTTGACAAATAATAAGCTCATACTATATTTATCTATGTTTTACATTCAAATGCCTTTATTCTGCTGCCCAGTACTTCTTTACAGCTTTCTTTAGATCAGTAAAAACCAAGATAAGGAATCTGCAGACTGATTTTTCTTTCCTCTGCTGCGGAGATACAGTGTCTACTGAGTCACTGCTCTTAGACTTACAAAAAGATAAAACCACATCATTTGTTGGAATATTAATCTTGGCATCCTGCCAACATCAATGGTAGTATCAAAGCCACTATTTCTTAAAAATGGGAAAAAAGTGTGAGTGGGGGGAAATGTGTAAGACCAAAAACCAACATCCCTTTAAGTGCATCATATTAAACAGCTACATTTGTTTATACATACACACATAAAAAAATCTTTTTCACAGAGCAAAAATGCAGGTTTTAGATGGCAAAACAAATTTAATAAGTCTGTCTCCTGATAGCTGGCATCAATAAAATAATGCTTTAAAAGGAGCTTAAAGAGTTATATTACATATTTGGGAAGATAAATAAGGAATTGAACTCACCTTATACCTTCCTCCCTAATAGGCTTCCTTAGGAAACTTGAGGAACAAGAGTCATATAAATTATCTCCTAAACGGTAGGAATATTTTTTCCCTATTTCCCCCCAACTTTAAAAACAGCTAATTTCTGAAAGGCAGAGACACGGTGAACCACAAAAAGCAGCAAAAGAGAGGCAAGGATATGAAGAAGAGCCATTTCACATAAGAAAAGCCAGCACACTCTCATCTCACATCCATTGCTTCTATGCTGCATTCCCTTTCCCCTTTCCCCTCCGCTTCCAGTGATCTTGGGCACAGGTTTGACGCTGACAAATGCAGGAGTTAACGGGCATCACCTTGACTCTCACGTCACTTGCATCCAGCTACACTCACAACCTATACATATTGTCTAGCCAACTATTAATAAAGTGGAGAAAAAGCAGACCAGATTTTAAAGATTTTATCCAAGAAACATATGTTTTCATGCATTTTAAGAAGAGTAAAAGTGCTAACATGAAAATACTACTCTAAATAGGAAAAGCTCAAAACAACCCGACAATCCAGCTCTATGAAAAATAATTCAAAAAGTTATTAAGGAAATTCAGGAATATGCCAGACTTCACGGTCTAACTCTACACTATATTTCAAAAGTGAATCAAAGGTTTTTACAAAGAGCAATTACCTCCTTGAGATGCATATTATTTGTACTAGTTCAACAAACAGAAAGTCATTTGTCCCAGTAGCAGTGAGTTAGTATTAATTCTAACCATTTCACCCTAACTATTAAAATCAGAGATTTTACACTGTAAACCTTCTGGCATTTATTGGCTTTTGACAGAGTGGACAACTGTATTTCATAAACACTGGAGTGCACAAGTGGGATGGATCCTAACTGTGTAACTCAGTCTAATCACAACATAGGAACTGAATGATCAGAAACATGGCCATTTAGCATTTCATACGAATGAGAATTTCCCAAATCTGCTGTATTCCAGCTTGAAGAATTATGTGGATGCATTTAAATTATAAAATCGGGTTACAATCCAGTGTGGAGACTTGTAGCAACAGCCAACAAACCTGCAAAAATTCTCCTCTTATCAGGGATTCTCGAGGGATTCTCTGCACAAATCATGACTCCTGACTGGTCAGGGCCTTTGATCTGTACCCAGGTTTTGGCTTCTGAGCTAGGATTTTACCCCAGGCCAATCTCTACGTACACATGTGTTTTCTGGGGCTCACAACGCATGCACCTAATTGTGTCACTAGTTACAATATGTAGGAACACAGCCCTGCCTGTTTTCAGACCTGATCTGTTCTTTATAGAAACTCACAAAGAAGTTGTTAGCCTCTGCCTGCTGTGCAGACTGCACCACAATTAGAAACAAGTGATTATTTTACTGTCATTTACTGATAAACAGACCTTATTACAGCTCCTCACTACATCAATGGGGTTATTACTAGGACTAAGCACTGTCACATTGAAATATATGTTTCCAAGATCTTCCCAGAGCATAATGGGAAACATATTTGGTCACCTTAATCTTAGAAAAGAAATTAAGAAAATGTAGACATTTATTCCGAGTGGTGGTTTGACCTGTAGATTATAGGTAAGAGATAGTTTAACCTAAAGTAAGAAAAGTATAAATCAGACCGTTGCTTTTTTGCAATGAAACTCTAAGCACCATCTCTTCATAGTTCCAGTATCTGAATTTATTCTGAAGCAGCAACAACTGATTCTCCTATAAGATTGGTATTTCTATTTTATGGAGTGGTTTAGTACTAAATCTCATGCATCATAAATAAGTCTCAGACAGTTGATAATGATCTCATTTTTTATTCAAACAGAAATAGTATGCCATGCTGATGGAATTATATTTTGTGATTGGATTACAGCAGTAGTAGTTAAAATATAGAATTGGGGTAAAGAAGAAAGAGATGAAAAATTATGGCCTTATTCCTTGGGTTTATATTGAACAGGCAGATTGTCATCCTGTCGCAAAGCTGTTAATATTATCATTTAATTAACTAATGCCAGTATCTCTATAATGATTTTTAAACACTTTGATGAGAAAATTATACAGTTTACGTACAATGTTAGTATAAATTATACAGAAAACACTAATGCGAAGACTTAGATGCTGTCAGATTTCTGGAGGCAAGTATAAGATGTAAAACAATGTCTTTAATAGTCATACCTAAATCTCCAGCAGATTTGATGTCAATATTATCAAAACCACTGCCAATTCGGACGATTATTCGAAGTGCTTTAAATTTCTCCAGGTCTTCTCGTGTTAAAGTGATAGTGTGATACATCAGTGCACCCACTGCTTCATTTAGTACCTATAAATAAAATGGAAGAAAAAATACTTTTTTTTTTTTCTTTCATAAGTTCTCACCTTAATCACGTATACATATTTTCACGTTTAAAAGGGCTGTAAAAGCATCAAATCTAGGTCTTTTTTCTACAAGTATCCTTCAGCCTCTTGTTAGTCTTTTTCATCTGATGTATCTGTTCTAGCATGATGAGAATAGCTTTAGAACAACTAAGTGACCTGTATTTATGTCCTTATTAAGAGGGAAAATTATTCTCATTTCACAGGAGACACTCTGCAGTATCAAACCCCAACTACAAGCATCACTGGACTGCATCTGCACATGCAGATGAAACACAACATGGGAGCAAGCATTCACTTTAAACAGTAAGTACTTTTATGCTTTGGCAGCTGACATTCAGTTTTGAATGGAGTCACAGAGCAATATCTCTTCACCATACACACAGTGGTACAGGCATTCACTGTGCTATTAAACCACTTGATACCTGAATTGGAAACATTCAGTAATCATTACAAAACCCTTAGACAACAGAGACTGAAATCTGTCAATTCATACATAAGAACAAAGTCTTTGTCCCTTAGTTTATTGATATTGTAAATAAGCTCTCACTGATGGAAAACTGGATATATAATTGAGATATCAAACTAGACTTTACCCAGAAAAAACAGTCCCCCTAGGAAATAAGAAATTGTACAAAAGTAAAAATGTTGCAAAAGAAAAAACACTTGTGAGAGAGAGAGAGAGTCAAAAAAGCAAAAATAAATTGATAGGATCTGAAAGCTCTGAATATCTTTCAAATTATGGTAAGTGTGCATCCAACCTACTCAACAAAAGTGAAGAGGAAGGGGTGTGGAGAAGGGGAAGAGAGCCTAGCACACCATGCCCGGCAGTTTCGACTTCTAGTACCAATCACTGTATCAGGTGCGTGGGGTGTGGTGTCAAATACATTGTTCAGAAAGCAGAAAATATTCTCCTCTTTATTTGCATACTGGATGATCTCACATCTTCAGAACACTTTTCTATGTTTCTATGTTGAATGCACTACCTAATATCCTAATCATTCTATGAGATACAAAGCATGCACACATCATGTCAACACCTAAGCTAGCTGTAATGACTTCACGGGCTTCCTATGATGCACTTCACATAAAAGTTCTACAGAGGTTTTAAATTTCTTATTCAATAGACTTTTGGGTCTGGTACATGTACAGATTCAGTCATGTGAGTTATTTCTGCTCATATGAGCATTTTCTAGGATACCGCAAGATCAGTAACAATAATCAACATAAATAATTTTAAAAAGCCTACTGCAGCAAACCACAATTCTGCACACAGAGGATTACAACTGTTGGAACCCAAGATCTGCAGTAGTAATTTTTAAAATTAAAATACACGAATAAAAACAGTAAAAGAAGACAAAAAACCAAACTCCATAAAAATGAAAGGAAACCACTTCGTACGGAATACTTCACAAAATGATTTATGCTATTTCAACAGGTGTTTCTGGATTGGTAACCCCAGCTCTAAGTCAGATAAAGACCAGAATCCTTTGAGCAGAATTTGGATTTACTTGTAAGAACTGCAAAAAATTAGAAATTACACATTCTTTAAGAATGTGGCTACAATGTAACTCAAAGAACAGCTGTAGGCACTGATCTTATAAATGATTATACACATACAAAACTCCTTCATTTTAATGGTACAAACAAGTCCTTCGGAGACTATCTCTAGCAGTCACCAATCAGAAAGACCACACTCATCAGAACATGTTTCCTTGAGCTGTTACACAGGGTTAAAAAAACAGAAAACAGTTTATTGGTTTTGCTTCTACAGCAACATTACAGTTAGTATGGGCCAAGTCAAAGCCCATGCCTGGGGCAGTCTACACCAGAAACAGTCCCTCTTATAACCTGAGTGCCCACCTAAAGTGTCCTTAGGGCTTTTTTGTCCTATTAATTCCTAAAAGAAAACTGTTCCAAAATCTCTCAGCTCCAACAATATGGAAATTTCTTCTGATTTTCAGCCTCAATTTATTCACAGCCCAGCTTGCATCCATTTGTGCTGGTGCCAGTGTTGGCCATTTGCTTAAACTGTACTTTCTGTCCTTGGTGTTTACAGGCCAAGTATATTTAAAGGCAATGATCAAAACCCCTCTCAGCATTTGTTTGGTTAGACTTTACAAGCGTACTGTTTCTACTCTCATCTAGGATGATACCCTTCTACCCTCTTGATCAAATTTAACACTTCTCCACTGTGCTTAAAGAAGTCCAAGCTCAACTCTCCTGTGGGTGATCACAACTGCACCCAGCATGCTACTGGAGCTCTCCCTGGCCCCACTGTGTTATAGCAACATTATCACTTCAGCAGCAGCACACACACTGCAAATCTCTCCTAATGAAGTATTACATGATGTGTGACATTTCTGCATGGCCACTGTCACACTGCCAGCTGACCCTTTGACTAATGTGTAAATCTGAATCCTTCTCCCTGAAGCACGTGTTTCTGTCACACTCCCAAGTTTATAGCAGGACTTCTTTCCCCAACTCACAGCACTTGTTACGTCAAACCTCAAGGTCCTCAAGTTTTTTATGACACCCTGGTTCTCTCCAATTAGCCATGTCCTCCGTTCTGTGTGTTATTACATACATTTCCTCCAGCTCCTCCAAGGTTGCTCTAGATGGCTGTGATGCAGAAGAAAACATCCTCTGTGTAGCTGTCAGAAGAGCAAAAATTGAAGTAGCTGAGAGCTTACCTAAGTCTCAAATGACAGTCAGACCCTCCTCTCCCAGACTGGAAAAGGCCAACTGTGTGGGCATTTTTGCGTGTGCAGGCAAAGTCCTGCCAGTACTTTAAGGACCACATTAAATAGGGGCTAAAAGACAGCTGAAGTGGCTCAGACATTTGTGTTCTGAAATCACAGTGTTTCATTTGGGAAGCAGCTTTTCACTTCATAATCATGCATATTTTATTAATGGCCAGTCGAGATTGTAATTTGGACTCTAAGAGCGCTGGCCTGGAGGCATTACAATACATTTTTGGGTCCATCTAGGTTATGGCTTGGCACTAAGCGGAGATGGAAAAGTATTGGGAAGCCTGGGAATGTGTTTGATAAAAGGAAAAATATTTGTCAGCTATGGCTTCATGCTGACACTAGCCACTTCCACAGGCAGTTATTTACCCATCATACGGGATATGGAACAAACAGATGCAAGTGAAAACTTTTTAAATTTTCTTTTAGTGTTTGAGTGTCTTCTAGGATTATGGACCAGTTAACAAGGAAATGCATTGGCAAAAAATGTAATCTTCTGTGACTGTGTATTATTTCACATTGATTTGATAATTCAATTATGTTACTGCTTTTTGCAACTGGTCATGTGATTAAAGTACGCCCAAAAGGCAGAAAATAATAGCAGAAAATACAAAGTTAGAAACATTCAGCATTGATGAGTGTTGACAATGCCACTTACAGATTAAAAAATTAATAGTGAAAGTTTCTGTATTTTAGAATTATTTGTATAAATTATCTTCTCAGTCATTACATATACTAAATGCACAGAAGGAAGTCTGACAAGCTTGTCAATGAGTAAAATCAAAACTTGAACCAAATCTGAGTATAATACATGAAACTGAAAACCAGTATAAATGTGAACAGTTCTGGAAAATGAAATAATCTTTAGAAAAAAAAAAACTGCACTGGAGTAATTTACTGATCACTTACAGGAGCACACCCTGTGCTGGATGCATGAGAGGAACAGGGAGTATATGAGGCTTTTTCATAATTTTCCATAACAAACTTAATTGATACAACATTCACCAAATTCTAGTACAATTTTATTACAAAGATATCAACTCGTCTCAATTTGAGTTAGATAATATATTTAACAAGTAAGCTAGAAATTTCAGATCAGCTCAAGTATGTGGCAGTTTGATAATGTTCTTTCATGATCACTCACAAGGAAAGGCAACAGGCAAAATCTGATAGAGAGCAAGCAGAGTTACCTGCGTACCTTCAACAGCCATTCCAGGCAACAACTGTGCTTTTGGGGAAGAAAGGATCTGAGATAAAAGTTGAAACACAGGACATGAGTTGGCTTCCTTCTGTTACCAAATGATTATGTAGCCCATCTGCATAATTTCTATGCCTTCAGATTTAGTTCCCGGTGAAGCCACAGCATACTCCTTGTTGGAAGCCTTTTTCATACCCTCTTCAATGAGCTGACATCCTTTCCAATCAGAACCACTCGGGCAGGTCTTTCTGCTGTTCTTCAGTTTCAAAATGACTACTCTGCTTTCACAACACACCAGGTCTCCAAGGCTCTTGGAGAACAGATGACACTGTAGTAGGAGACATTCCTATTTCAAAGAATTTACCAAATCTCAAGTTCTGAATACTGAAGGTTGAAATCCTTTTTAAACATCTTCCTATCCATTCTTTTCACCTTATTTCAGCACCAGGCTATTTTAGCCATCATGTCAAACATCACATAGTCACCACTGTGACACACATGCCTCATATTATTTGGGGAAGAACTCTTAGCAACTTGTTTACTTTTACAAAAAAAGTATAAACATATCCTAACATGCTAAGAATAGAACAGCAAGGCCTCCTCTTCCTAGGTCACCTAAAGATACACTACGAGATTAAACTATGAGAGACTGATCTCAGAGGTTTGTGGATCAGATCTAGAGGATAAAAACACAACACAGTATGTAAAATGCAAACTACTTCAATGTAGAGACAGAACATATTTATAAATTACATACTGAATACTGACAATTTTTTTTAAAAGACTTACAGAAAATCATCACTAGAAAGTGCTATATTATATCTGGTTCTAGAAACGACAAACGACCGCGTATTGCTTTTCTTGGGCTTGGAGTTTGATGTGTCATCTCCAAAAAAATATGTTCCAATGTCACCAGACTCGAGATATTTTCAACATTTGGGTGGAAAAATTGTATTTCACCTAAACTGAGTAGGCTTTGCATTATTTGACTTGCAAAAAGCAGCCGCCTTTCAAATTTCTAATCAATAGCCAGCCACACAGCAGAAGGCTGCAGCAGACTTGTAGCTGCTCCCAAAGCATCACAACATTACAAAGGGTCCATGTGAAACTAATGCCATTAAAACTAAAAATAAAAGCCAGTGTGTTCAAACTGTACTTAGTAGGTCTCCAAAACTCTGATAGTTTGTGCTGCTTTTTACAAGTTCTTGTTTCTCTTTATGAGACCACCAGCTCGATGGTAGGTTCCTGCGATCCATGGCGCTATCAGTAACTCACCCACTTCATGATAAGCACTTTATTCAGCCAGGATACTGTCTAGTGTAGACCCTAAATATTAATACTTAAGTTTATACTGTACATAAACACAAATAAGTAAACATACTTTATACAAACATAAACAAAACTTACTTGCAGGCTCCTGAAAACACTCTCTCTAAAAATCTATATATCCACACACTGTATAAACTACATCTATTTACACACATGACGTCTATGATGGTGTATTTCCAGTCTTTTTAAAATATACTATTGAAAAATACATACATACAAATACACACACAACTATATAAATAACCTGCACAGCCTATAGCAAACTTCCTTTTAAAAACTCTATTGAAGTAAGTTTTTCAAACCCAGAATTTACTGACAATTATATGCAGTTTAATGACAGAAGTCAATTTGAGAATATAGACTCTGAAAACACTTTATTAAATAAAAGGCTTTAATGAAAAATCTTTAACAGGAGTACTGTGTGTTAACTTGTATGTTCTATTAGCAAGGTTGAACTGTGATTCCGTTTCAGTTCAAGCCTATCAGACGCTACAATGGACTGAGAATCTATACCAAAGGATCACTGTGTCACGAAAGCCACTGATGACAACGCATCAACCCATGCAACGCGGTCTCAAAAAACCTGTTAATAATCACTGGCCCCAATGATCTTTCGTAAAACCTGCTACTGGGAAATAAAAGAAAAAGCTACTTGATAACCAACTATACTGACTTCAATCTGTCTGTAAGATGGATATATGCTGCTTGCTGGGTACAGTAGCACTTCCATTCTGCTTTATAACGGGTATTAGTTCAGAGGAGACACTGGCAGCCTGCCCCTTCCTGTAATGGTGCACTTGACCTGTAATACTGCCACTGGCAAACCTGACAGATGTTGGCAGAAGGGTCACTGAAATCACACACAGATTTTGTATACATCCTTACTGTGATAGCTGTATGCTAACTACTTTGTTGTAAAATGAGGAGTAATGGAAGTTTTTAGGATTTCCTTTTGTTAATTTTTTCAAAGTCTTTCACAAGGAATCTGATCCAAGGCTCATTCAGTTTCAGTAAATTTACAAGCTTTCAGATCAGCTCTGAGGTGACAACGTATTACCAAGTATACTGTTTAGAACAAGGCAGCTTCCTTTCAATCTGTATTCTTTGAGAATTTAATTTTGATGGAAAACTAAATGCTGCAACTGCATCATGAATATAAACAGCACTGATGGTACAAATGCAAGATTGCAGCTTTACTGTTAAATGAAGAATCAGAAGTTGGAAAAGTTATCTTACCTAATCATTGATACAACAGGAACAAATCAAAGTCTCAGCTGAACAACAGCATTCTTGATTTGTTTGTATCAGTTTTAAAACATTTGTTGCATTATGAAAGCTCTTCAGCTCTTCTTTGAAACAGTCTTAGATAAAACTGTAGTCACTGGAACTGTTTCTACATTTAATTCCTATGTAAAAGTGCGATTGAAAAATTTCAAGTCCTACAGCACTGAATAGAAAGTTCAGCTTCTAAATTTTTTTAACTTAAACTACAAATATGGTATCCCTGTGAAGATCATTTTATTTTGTGCTTTTGTAACAGGAGTCAAAGGATCTGATACATTCTACCTTAACTCAATTGGTTTTAAGGCTGGAGCACAGGTTTACCAGACAGACTATTTTCCCACTTCCAGCCAAGTAGCCTATTCTCTTTAATGTTCTGGTGAACTGGGTATCTGCATGAAGCAGTAAATCCAGTCAAAAACACACCCGTTTTGTTCTTCTAGCTGGTTTGAGACAAGGTGTAGGAAACCACATAATTACAGAAAAATAGAATGAGAAAATGTACACAGCTTCAAACAAACTCTTGACTTCTTTCCAGCCTATGTAAGTTTTGCCTTAAAGATCACTGCTAATCAGCTGTGCTTCCTGCCTTTTTCATTCGGGTTTGCAAGGACCACTTTATTTTCTCTCTGCTTGGTCAAGATGTCTACTACCAGATGTTGCATATTATGTTTATGTTTAACTTTTTGGAGCTACACAGCACACTCCATGCTACAGAATATACAGCAGAAGTTAGGAAGCCCAAAGAGTAAAGACTTTGAACTCCAAAGATCTTAGGAAACACAAAGACCTCAAGGGTGTGAAGGCATCACAGACCCAAGCAAAGGTACAGAAACAGAAAGAAGAAGGAATATTGCAGAAATCAGAAGTGCTGGGTAGGCTGCCAAGGAGCCTGGAAAAGCAGTAATCTGTGAATGGCACTGAAAGGAAGAGGGACTGGAGGAAAAAAGAAAAAAAAACAGAGGGAGAGACAACAGAGCACAAGACAGTGAAAAAAGCAAGTTGAACTGGAATGAGGATGGAAGCAAGCTCATTATTTTTAAATATTTTTTTTTTGGATGAGCACTTGTATTTTTGGCAAACCAAAACACCATGCACATTTGGAAGCAGCCTGAGATGGTTACTGAGAAGACTGATTTACACATGATTAATTGTAAAATTAAAAAAAAAAAGTAAACACAGCAACTTTTGATGGTAAAGCAATCTCTACTAAGAAAGAAATTTAACCACCAAAATCTTAAAATAATTTTTACCCTAAATGACAGAAGTTTCCTGACAGGATGCAGCGAACTCAGTTCCCAGTTATCCCATGATACAGCTTGGCAAACGTAATGCTCAACTTCACACAGCCATATGCAACATCTACAATAAAAGAGAACTTGGGAGTCAAAGTATAACCGTGCATATTACAGCCTTTCAGACTGGCTTGAAAACAAACTGCTTTTTCTAGGGCAGGGGCAGAGGGGTGGCAGGGCAGAAAAATCAGTAAAATCTTACGAATTATTTCTGAAGAAGTGTAATAAGTGTCCTCTAACTACAAAGTTATTTCAAAACCTTGGGTCACTCTCAGTAAATGTCAGTATTCACTTAAGCACTGGCAGCCTGGTTTTCAAAAGGAAGGAACGTATCTTTGCCATCCAACTTGCCTTCCAAACCAGCGGCACAGGGAACGAATGCTTTGACCTGAGATGAAGCGGAGTTCTAATACACGTTATTATTTACTTGTGACCTTCAACAAGTAAGTTACTTTCCATACTTTAATGTCCTCAGCTATAGAAAGAGAACGACCAATGAACTCTTTGGCATAAGGGAACTGCTACAGAACTGTAACGCGGGCATTACCCAATTTGGAGAAAACTTTCTTTAACTAGCACACATAGTAAGGTATAATAGTATTTGCTAATGTCCTCCTTTTGACTCTGTACGCAAATGACATTCAAATCCTCATTTCTGTTCCTCCTTTCTGTATGTGTTAAAATCTCTCAGTCTCCTTGCTTCTCTATGAAAAAATACCTAGCTTGTGCTATCTCACAAACTACTACAAATTCCCCTTTTCCACTCTACTTCCTTTGTTGTTAAGCCATCTTAAAAGACAGTATTTTAAACAATCACCCTGTTCCTGAAACCTTCTCATGACAAGCAGAAATCCTTCACCGGATTCCAAAATGTTTACTTCTCAAACACCGACTCCTCACACCCCTGTGATCAAGGCTCCACAACTGCACAACTTGAGTTTATACTGGTTCTTATCTTCCTCACCATCCTTTTGTAGTCTTTCCTCCTTTCCTCCTCATCCGATTCTCGGTTCATGTCTTTTTTTGCCCCATTACATTCACCTACAGCCACCCATCTATGCGTACCAAACAATGTCAACCACCTATTTCAAACCCTATCCTAAATTTCCCAGTCTCTGGCCTGCCTCCTGCAACTTCAGACTATCTAAATATATCTGTATCTGCTACCCTATTAGATTCAGTATCTCTTCTTAAAGACAAGAAATACATGAAAGAAAAACTAAATTTCACCTTCTGCTTTCAGCAAGCTCTTCTCAACATCAAACCTTTTCCTGATTTTCAGTCATCTCTTCTTTCACAACGGGGAACAGCCTTTTGCAAATCAACATCCATTATCAAAATTTGTATTTTAATTAATAGGACAACTTCATTTACTATGGTCAGGAATGTGCATTCATAAATACATGAACATTTTAGATACTGCTTTAAATATGCAATTTCTAATTGTAAAACTTATCATGAAAATAATTTTATATTTAGTAAAGCACCATTCCCAAATAAAGTATTACACAATCAGTACTAAAATACAGATATTTCTCTACTAGAACTCCAAAGATGTGTGGAAAATAGCCATTTTTCACTGCAGATGAACAGTGAACACTTTTCACATAGAAGTGAACAGTGCTTAACACTTCATAAAACTGATCTCTTTAGTCTATGTTAAAGTAATACAACAATATGAAAACGAATTAAGGTTTGTAATTTTTGTCGTAGAAATTTACTACCCAGTAGAACAACAGTACTTTGCAAACCCAAACGTTTTAGGACTGCATTATCCTTTGGACTAATGAAAATTTGTATTATGGCAATGTACTGGTAGCCAGTGAAAATATATTTCCCAGATATATTACGGAGCTCACTGAGAATGAATTATTTTGGTATAACAAAAAGCAAAGGATGCAAGCTTCAGCATAATCCACTAAATACAACACTCTTGTGAAGATCAACAACAGATTACCTGTATTACTCATCAGTTATTTAAATGCTTTTCCAAAGCTACAATTTGAGACACACACACTGACTTTCAGTCTCAAGATCTGATAAGTTCATTTACTACACTCCACTGATAACAGAAAATATTGAGTGTTTCTAAGGCAAGGCATTCATGTCACACAGGAATTCCCCAGCCTTGGTGCATCAGAAGTAAATGATGTTGATTTCAGAAAGCAAATCATGAAACTATACAGGTGGTGCAGTTCCCAACGTTACAGTGTTCACCTGAAGAGTAGACTGCTATTATCTACTAAAAAAGGCGAAACAGCATTTATATTACTTATTCTCCATGTGTTATTTAGTCCTTGTAAACGGAATCCAGCTATTTCATGTATTAAACTTCTGATAATGATGTGAGGAAAACAGTAAGATTAAAGCAACTTTTCAACATGATTAAAAAGAAATACACAGAAATAAGACGTTGTATCACATTTTAATTCTCGATATATAAAGAGATAAAAGGGAATTAAGAGAAAAAACTTTGGGTTGAATATTTCTCTAGATTAGAAAACTAAAGTATTATACTTAGATTATTATTGGCTTTCAACCTTACAAATTAAGCTTTTTTTATTTCCCCCCGAAAAAAACCAAACAAAACAAAACCACAAACAGTAACCATTTCTACACATCTCCAATTACCAATGAAGACAGAGAGGTTTTCACCTTCTTTGCATTTGTTCTCAAGTTAGTTACTTTTAGATTCTCATTCACTGCCACAATATTGAACAGTCCTAGTTGGATGCACAGCAAAAACAGCAGTTTTTTTTCAACAGATGTTAAAGAGAACGTTGAAATTAACATTGGGTTTTGGTAAAATCTTACTGTTTCAAAACTGAATGTCACAACAAAACATAAGTTCATGTTTTTATGCTGTCCCACTGATCATCCACTGTAAAGATGGTCTTCTACATGACAGTGTAAACACATTTAAAAAAAAAAAGACATGACATCAGAATGGTAATATTGCCAACTCTGAATCTAGCTTGTAATTCAAGAATCATCTAAAAAGAATAGTTTTAACTATCCCATGAGAAACAACTGATGAACTGAGCACAAGGATGTCTGGAATGCAGATTATTTCCTAGTAAGAATATTTTTTTTTTTTCCATTTTCCACATTAGACTTTTACTGTACGTAAAACGCAGCTGAACAGAACAAGGTAGTGATGTTAAGCCAGTAGCGATGCGGCAGAGAATAACCTTAAATACCATTCTTGAGTACTGTTCTGCCAACAGCCTATTCCTGTGTGGGGAGGGAGGCAGAAGGATAAGACAGGAAACCTGAAAGTCTGCAGAGATACCCACCAGGGAACTAGTATCACAGACATCCACCAAGAACTACACACAGGGCGTCAGGGGAGGGGAGTCATCTCTTGTGTTTGCCTGAACCATGAGAATCGGCAGTTCTAGTTTGCTGTGTTGATACAGCATACAATTCTTTAGTATTTTATCGTTTAAAAAAATAACAAAAAAAAAACAAGGGGAAAAAAAAACCAAACACATACACCTACCACCTACCAATTACAGATTTTGAAAGCTGTAACAATTAAAATGTTTTTTTTTTCAGAATTAAAATATTTTTCTTAAGAAATAACAAGCTGAATAGTTGGTTGATAGGTTCTCACCAGGAAGATGCTAACATGAAATGGACTACAGATAATGAGATTTGTTCACCTGATAACAGCAGGGAAATTAGTAGTGGTATTATTTTCAAGTAGTTGGCTTTGTAAGAAAGGCATCAAAGAAAAGATTAAATCTTTCATCATATACAGAGACTTCAAAATGTTTAACAATGCTATACATTACAAGAACATGAAAAGTAAATAAACAATTACAGCAGTTATGAATTCAAAACACTGAAAAGCTTCTGAAAACGTGTCACAAACCCAAGGGCTGCTATAATTAGCATGGGACAGGTCTAACAACGTATCTGTAGAGAAACAATACTGGTGCAATTTCATTCAGCTGACACAACTCCTTAACACCTGAATCACACTCAGCAGCATACATTACCACACGCACAAAAGTGGATACAGACACTTACCTAACAAGCCTTTAAGTTAATACTTGGATCTGTACTTGTCTATTACAAACCTTTGCTGGAGAAGTAGAAAATAAATTTCTGTGGAAGGGCCTCCGATTGCCCTCCTCTGCACTTGGCTCCTCCTCTGCTGTCATATTTATTACATTTTTTACCTCCACAGAAGCTGTAAGGCCTGGCTTCATCCTTTATCAGGTGAAGGAATATTTGGCATTACTCTGCTAGCTGACAACTACACCAAAAATAATTCTCTCTCTACAGAAATACAGACGTGAAAGGGTTCTATTGCTGTCTAGAGAGCAGGAAGGACTTGGGGTAGACATGAGGCCTTCATGCTGAAAGAAGTGTCTGAAGAGAAAATGTAGGGGTATGGGTCAGCTGGCTTTGTTGGGTATCATCACGAAAAATTGGTATCCATCTAAGAAAACTAGAAAAACCTTTCACAACATTAAGAATCACTAGTTGTTTTACAGCTCCCAAACTACCAGGAAGGGTGCGAACTTCTGGAATAACATACAGTTAGAATATATTTTCTAATTCATTTTCTAAATAAATTTTGCATTAGCATTCATTTTGAAACTCTTCTGTGGCATCAGTTCTCAGCACACAAGGCCTTCTAACCCGATTTGAACAATTCCTTGGCTAAACAAAGAAGTTTGAAAGTTCCTCACATGGCCAATCCAATACCGAGATTTGGCTTTCCAGCTGAAGGTTGAGCAACAGTGTTTCCAAGAAGCATTTCAAAATATCATGTAATAATATCATCTTCCCAGACGTAACTCTCTCCGTGAACCTAATTCAGTAGGTAAGCATATGGACAACATCCATCCAAAGATACATTACACAAAATCATACTTCCACACAAACATTTTCATCTTTGTTTCATCATCACGTTTCATTGTTTATTGGAAATGACCAGTAACTCACTCACTAAAGTAATCAACCATTAACTAAAATGCAATAGCTAAACACATTGTCATAGCAACATAACACATGCAGCATTCATAATCATTAAAATATTTGTGTTTTCTAGAACATCTCAGTTATACCTCTAAATATTACCTTTTCATGAATTTCTTGTGTAGACTGAGCATCACAAAATGCCACTGTGGCTACATCCTTCAGAATAGGCATTTCTACTGTACAATCCCTGCCATCCAGCAACGCTACCAAAGGGCGTGGGTGCATGGGCCCATTCATGATTGGAGGTCGAATGCCTACAACAAAACAGAGAAGACTTGTTATTCAAGCCATGCAAATATAATTTAAAAAAATAGGTTACAGCTAGTCTGTTTATTCTGATGGCAGGAAAAGATTTCAAGGACTGAAGCTAGTGAAACAGGAACAAGTTTACAGTCATCAATCAATCAAACACAGAAGACCTAAGAAAAAAATGCCATGGACGTTCGGGCGGCTGAACAATGGAAGATGGATAAAACCACTAAGGGAATAGTATATTTGTTTTTTAAAGATATATCCTTCCTGCAGTATTAAGAAGTATCTGTGTGACCTTATCCAAGTTTTATGTTTTGATTGGATTCCACACCTTTGTGAGCTTTAGACAGAGTGCAGAAATATCTTGTCCAGGCTTGTAAGAGTATAGCTTATGGAATATCAAAAGCAACTCAGTGAGAATCTGAGTATTCTATTTACATAGACGATGATGACTTGCTGAGACTAAAATTTAACTGAAAAAAGCCTACAACAGTGAAATTTTGAATTTACTGAAGATCCAATGTCCAAGTGTACAGGTTACTTGCAGATCTATGTAGGTCTGCTTAAACTTGGAAGTTTTACAAACAATTCTGGACAGCTCAGTCAAACACAATATACTTAACTCATCACTGAAAACTCTTATGAAATATGAACAAAATATCCCTCTCTAAATCAACATCACACTTGGAACATCATAGAGTGACAAAGAAATACTTGTTAAACCTCTGGGTGAAGGAAAATTGGTTGAAAGTGCAGACTTCATTTATATCCTCTTTATGGAGTCTTAAAATGAAAAGTAATCCTTACAACAAGATATTTAGAGAGCATCTTTTTAACAGTATAGATGCTATAATTATACAAAAGTACTCAAGGGAATAATATTAAACCATTACATTTACACAAAAGTAGTTAAGTGTGGGTGGAAAAAAAGGGACTTCCTGAAGAGAGAAGGAAAAGCAAAACCACGAATGAAGTATGTGATCTTTTTCCTCTTCTAAAATAATTAGTTTTAAACACTGCAAATTAAAGCAAGCTAGATGTTTCCTGTATGCAAATTTCAATTTTTGTTGCAGTGTGAATTTTAAAACATTGCTTATTGCTTGATAATACAAGTTAGTCCAACATTAATGCAAAAGACCGAGGTTCCCCAACTACCTTCTACAAGCAATCCTTGCATCTTAGGTCCCAGCCCGTGTCAAAAAACAAGCCCTGAAAGACTGTCTGCATTTTAAGTGGATAGAAAACTAGTAGAATCCCAGCTGTACAAGATACCTGGTGAAGAAAAACAGCTGCCGAGAAAAGAGATTTTCACAAGACAACAGAAGCAGCATATTACCTCCCCACTGGGACCAAGCTCAGGTCTGGGGCTGAAGGAGTACAGCTAAGGAGACTGTTACCCTCATAGTCTCAGCTGTCCAGCCTGCATCCATAAATTTCATGTCCACCTCTAACCAATTTACCTATTCAAACAGTTTTTATAGTTGAAGACGGCAGAACAAGAGTCACTGCATTTGGCTCTTTTCTGTTCTAGTCCCAGCGTCTCCCAACAACCAACGATGGCAAGGGACTGACTCTGCAGTACTCTCACCATAGCAGAGAGGCATTCAGATGTGAAAAGTATTCACCGGCAAAGTTTTCCATGAGTACAACACCCATGAAAACTATTCTCTGTTGTAAAATCATCAATTCCTAACCTCTACTGTGACAGACGTGCTTAGAAATACCTCTGGTACCCAGATTCTTTCAGAAATATCCAGCCACCAAAATTAATCTGAAGCCTTTTTAGTATGATTTTCAAAAATTAGGCATCTTGCTAACTTACTATTGTTAGCTGTTTGAAACAGAAATGGCCACATAACCTTCATACGGTCATTTTTAGTAAATAAACCACACACTAACAATGTGGTACAGGACACAAACACTACACGAATACAGAATGTAAAGCTACATAGTCATCCAGAGAATAATTACTACCCTTTAATGGGAACTTAATTATAAAACCTCACATTAGATTTACTTAGAAACACCCTAAAATAAAGCATGTTACAGACTTATTCATGTTTCTTTCAAAATAGCATGTGTAATAGCATTAATAAAATGCAATTATGTCTTGAAACAAATGTAAAAATGACATTGCAAGTCCTATTCATGTTGCATAGAATAACTGTGCTCATTCTACAACTGAAATGTTATGGTCATCGTCTTAATTGTCAGTCCAGCGAAGCCTGGATTTAAACACCAAATTTGAAAGCTAGCTAAAATAAAATTAAAAAAAAAAAGAAAACTGAACTTTGATACTAAAGTTGTTGAAGATGAACGAGGAAAAATATGGCACAGATGATTCTCAGAGCTATAACTGAAGCACCTCTGTCAACAGAACAGCGCGTATAGTCCAAACAGGTAACAGAAGATGAGGTTAAAAACTGCCACTTTCAAAAAAAAAAACATTTTTCTGGCTATAGTATTTCTGAAATATAGTATCACAAAAGACAACCCTTTAAAATAATGATTTCTCAAAAATACAAAATGGCGTGGTCTGGTTTTCCCTCTCACGCCAGTATATCTATCGATTTCAACCAAGTCACTTGTGTCTAACGTTGGTGCTAAGGGGCATGCCAGACCAAGCCCCAAAGCACAGAAATGAAAGTCAGAAAAACAACTAGAAGGATAAACCCTCCCCAAGAGAATCTTGGGCTTTGTTAAGAGTCCCCAGAACTCAAATACATCCAGTGACCTTGACCACGAAAACCCTACAAACCTTTGCTTGCCAAAATCCTTTCTGAACTTCAGCATTGAATTCCTGTTGCACAATCTTTCTGCCTAAATACCGTATCACTGAATCGCAGACAATAATTCAACACTTAAGTAAACTTGCAGTAACTTAATCACAGTGGCAGTCACTATTTAAAGTTTACATTTGGAAAGACACAGTTTCACTATGAATCAGAACCCTTTGAACAAAAAACTACTTCTTCCATCATTCAGATACGTTCTGCTCATTTCTTATCTAGAAATGTCATACCACACCATGTGTCTGGCTTTACAGCAGACCCTTGGAGTGGCAGGATAAAGCAATGTGTATTTAAGAGCAGTATTTTCCATGCCTGCATTAACAGTAAATCATGCAACTCGGTGCCAGAGAGAAATAACTGTAAACCAGTCAAAAGTGACATTCAACATCGCAAACGTCAAACTAATTTTAAAAAGTAATTTCACTTAGCTGGCTTATTTAAGTATATGGCATAGCATTTCACATAACACAGATAACAAAAATTATATCATCCACCCCCACATCCTAGAACCTTTGTTACAGGAAAACAATCTCAGTTTATCCTAACTTGAGACTTTCAGGAACCCCTACCAACCTGACATTTCTTAATCTGAGCTTGATTTCCAGGGTCATGAATTCGATTTCTCAATGCTTTACAATCTTCAGTATTCTGAGGCAAAATAGCAGCCTGTCATTCCATCCTCATTTCCATGTCTTTAATTTTTCTTGCAGCCTCCTGTAATCTTGAACCAAAGCTTTTAAACTTCTTATCCACTGCAACCTCTGTAGCCTGGATGGCGTTCAAACTTTTACTAAAAATTAAACACAAACAATACATTAAAACAACATTAAGGGTCTGACTTGTGCTTACAGAAGCCAGGAAACTCAAAGTTAAAGCTTCTCACTGCATCTGTACCCTTCCCCCTTTTTCTGCTGGCTTTCCACCACACCTGCTGTGCTGCCACCGGCCATTAACATACCAGTAAAACCAGCAGACTGTTAAGACACACAGGGCACCTTGCGCAGGACAGCAGGTGTATTGTAAATACACGTACCTGGAACAGTCTCGGCACCACTCATGCGGCAAACGGTTTGCCTAGGTGAGCAGGGATCTGAGGATAGTGTGTGATCTCCAATACCACCCATGCTGGAGAGCCAAGCGCTCCAGTCAGTACCCAAGATGGAGTGAGAAGCCTTAACTCTGAACTTGCTAGTTTTGTTGGGTATAAGTCAGGCCCTTAACGTTATCTAAATGTATTTAAGAAAACCAAAGTTTCCTCGACAGCTCTAATCCAGCTATTAGTTTGGGGTTCCCCCCTCCCCCATAGTATGGAAATAATCTGGTGTTGAAGCTCTTGCCCCAGTAAGAGCCACAGTGCCAGTGACTGCTAGAATTTTTCTAAAATAATACCAGATATAAACGTGCACAGACACACAGAGCAGCTGTCCATATGTGGCAGTTATTCACCATGCGGCTAACAGAAGAGTGCCTTCTCAGAGCTGCAATTTAGACTAGCTGCTCTTAGAAAATAAAAAGTATCAAAACCTTATTCTAGCCCAGCTTTTATGGAAAAAAATTTTGGAAACTGAAAAAGCAGTTTTCAGTTGCAGAACCCGACAGGAGGCCAGCCCCATGCACAAACATTTCAACTGATTGTGGGTCTCAAACAAGAGGATTAATGAATTTATTATCCAGCTTTGTTACCAAAACAGGAGAGGAAGGGTCATGAATTATTACCTCCATACCTTTGGAAGCATGGGGACTTACAAATTATCAGACTAACCTTAGCACGAGATGTATTTTTCTTAAACTGGAAAGAAAAAGAGCTGCCTAAGCAGGCTAGATTCCTCCCCTGTTCCCAAATCCCACCTGCACCTCCTGTTGCTCCTGAAACAAAGGTGCACCTTTGTGTTCTACACTCCAAGGGAGAGTTGAAGGCAATACCATGAGGCAGACTCACAATGGGAGCGTAAGAAAGCTCTCCCTGACATACTCTAGGCTGTTATAATGTATTTTAAACCTTTAGTAAAACAACCTTTTATGTTACAGACTGACAGCAACTAAAGTGTCACATTGCACAAATAATAGAGATCTCAAAGTAAGCTGTCACTGTTTGCTGGCATTGCAAAACACACCAAAATGCAACACGATAAGTTATTAAGATTAATGATGATTAACAATGTCATTTTCACATTTTTCTGCCACTGATAAATATAACATCATTAGGATCATGAACGTCTCAAATAAGGCATACATGTTAAAAGTAAAGGACATTGTCAGGTTTGTAGGCCCAAAATTTGACCTACCTTTCATTTTCTTAAATCTGTTTGCAAAGTCCATGTAATTCTTTAAATGTGTTTTTCTTTTTTCAAAACAAATGCTTCAATTCTTTTTTCTGAAAAATACATGAATGCCAAAAAGCACAACACTTATCAGTAACCCTACAATAACAAACCAGTATGCACACGAAATGGAGGACAGCAGCCTGGCAAGGGAGCGTTTTCATTTTCATGTTTCTGGGGATTCTTACAAGTGCAAAGATTAAATAAGCAGGAAAACTCCCTTGACAATGTCCTTTTGAAAGAATTTGTCCTACGAAACTTCCTTTATGCGCTGTAAAACATCAAAGTGATTTAAGTTTTTTAACAAAATGCAAACTACTGAAAAATCTAATCAATATTTACAAAAACAAGACCTGAAAAAATCAGGTTGGACATTCAACTAATTTACAATCTTGCACGTGTAACATGAGACTAATCCCCTGTGGCATTTACCTTTATGTTCTTACCTAGGCTGTAAATTTGGTCAGAGCTGTCACTTATTTACTGCAAGCTCTCAAAAAAATTTTACATGTTTTTAAAAAATAAATGCTAATACTAATTCAAGTAAAGAACTAGTTGTCAAAACAAACAAAAAATATCCCACTGATAACATGAACACAGAAGCTGTTATGAATTAGATTTGCCAATATGCACTATTAAAATTCCTAGAAACACCATACTTTAAGGCTCTTGATACAACATGCATTTTTAAATTTCAGACTTTGTTTTGATAGTCTCATTGTTTTGTGCACCGTGACCTCAAGCGACATTTAGATTCAAGGTAGAGCAAAACTCTAAAAGCAGTCAAGCAGAAATAAACTTTAAAATACAATGCAGGTATATAGATCAGTAAAATGGATGCAAGATAAGAAAGTGCTTACCAGCCTTCAGTATTTTGATATTCAGCATATTTAGATGCTGAATATGCAACACAAAAATCTCCCGATTCCACCAGAATACGAGCCAACACCTTTTGCTATGGCCTTCAATATGCACAGGATGCAACCTCCCATGATTTAGGAAGTGGGATTAGGCAGGGGAGGGGGTGGCAGAGGGGATAATATTTTTAAATAGAGAACACCAACGAGGTGCATGCCCAAAAAGGTGACAGCTACCCTCAGAAGTCTGCATTACTTAGCAGATTAAATTTAAATCTCATTCTTTTCTTTTCTTGTTTCTAACTGTGCTTCCTAAGATTTTAGGAACATGCCGCAAGTCTTATTGAAATTAATAGCAACAATCCCAAACTGATTTTCAAAGAAACAAGATCTGGACTTCATAATATACATACAAGAGAAAACTAAGCGTAAGTTTCACTTAAAGCATATGTGCCGTCTCTGTTGAAGTCTACAGGGCTCAAAGGGTAATGCTAAGCACACTGAAACTTTACTGGAAGAGCAGAGCTGATGAATACTGTTGCAGGCTATGCTTTTTATTTACCAAAACTTAGTAAAAACAAGTCATCTTCCTTCTTTTCTTTTTAATTTTCAAGAGACCAAGAAAAATAAAAGTGGTTTCCGGCACTGTGTTGACCCAATGATGTGCAGAGCAGTTACACCCACTTATATCCTCTTGCTAATTGTGAGTACTGCAATACACCCAGCTGCTCTCCAGGACATTCACAGCTCATTCCCTGACATAAAACATACAACCAACACCACTACTATGTAATTACCGCCCTGGTCCATAGACTTCCATGGTACTTAAATTTATGCACACATCACATCGTTATTTTACCACCTGTGAGAAGCGAGCCGGGGTATCCAAGCAATTGCTACAGCATACAACAGAAAGGCCTCAACACAGAGTATTTTGAGAAAATTATCTTACTTGATTTTCCCTTTTGGTACAACCGAAACAAAATAAGTCAATGACTTTTATTTAGAAAATCCCACATCTCCCTGCCATTACTGGAACCGGAGAGCCACAATTCCTCATTATTTTTCCATATTCACGTAGCGAGTAAACTTGCCATTCTCAGATATTACATCTGACAACTGCCAGGATATTGATGTGAGGATATCTGTTTCTGTTGTGTTTTTAAAGAGTGATCCCTAACCAGGATTTTTAAAACATCTAATTAATTTTGCTGTTATTTGTCTAACTTCTGTCAGTACGCACAAAAAGTCTTAAATGCTTGTCACGGTACAAAAACCAAAGGTCCCACAAGGTACGTCCTGAAATGATCAGAAATACCGTTCTGTTAAGGGGAAACAAAATCATCTGGTAACATTTTCTATTGCTACATATGTACTTCAAACATCCATGTGAAAACTGGAAGTATTTCACATCTGTCAAGAAATTACTCAGATTACATATTTGGAGCATGCTGTAGCGATATGCCTAATCTTAACTAATACTTTTCAAAATATGACTGAAAACAACATGAATCACACCTATTTAATGTCAAATGAACAAGCAGTAATAGCATAACGCACTACTGTAAAATGTTTTAATTGTCTATCACCATTTGAAAAGCAAACCAACTGACAATACTCAGTAACAACTATATCAAGTACTAAAATGAGAAAGCCTAAGTATCAGCAATAAAACATACACAAAAAACATTGCAGAAGTGCTGTTTCCAAGAAAAAGACACATGAAAGCGAACTCCAGAGAAAGGCAAAACATTTTAAAGGACTAAGCTTTCCCTGAATACGTCGCATTTCAGCGCCTGTCCACAGTAAATATTTCACTGGTTCAAGTATTTTTACCTTTATTAAGCAATAAGTAAAGGAAGGAGGAGGGGGGTGAAAAAAAAATAAACAAATCCGTGATGGTGGAGCTGCCCTAGCTGAGCACACTCCCATTAATCCCAGCTTCAGAGAAATTCTGGCTAAGGCTGCCTGCTTTTGTTACTTATCCCACAAGTTTTACGGTGACTGCGAAATGCCCCTGCCCACACACGCTGTGGCAAAAGCCACAAACTACTTGATAACTTACAGGAATCACTGCGGTGAGGCTCAGGACAGTATCTATAAATTAAGAATTAAAGAACTTGAGAATTATCACACTCCAGCATCCACGTTTGCCCATAACTAACTGTGGACGTTGATTTCCCAGTTATTGATGGGGCAGGATATCTAAAATACAGAACTGAAAGCACAAACGAAGTCTGTATCAAAGACATTCCCACAACACACCATATGCTGGGTATGTATCAGGGTATACATCCACTTTCATCCTCCCCCAGAAAAGTCACCATGGAGTAAGCTGATAATGGCACCCGAGAGGGGGAACCCACCTTAACACACCCCCAACCTCAAGTTTAAAATACAACTGAGCTTATATTTCAGCTAATAAACTTTATAGGTTGGTGGGTGCAACTTTAAAAAAAAAAAAAAGCCAGAAAACTCCTGCTGACAGGAACTGGAAAAACAATCTGCTTCAACAATTGTAATAGGAGCAGAATGATTAACTCCCCGAGCCATTCCAGCAACAATACAGATCATGCCAAGACTTACTAAAACTATTTCCACGGAAGACGCGGTCCTCGAGATTTTGAGGACAATACTTAGGATACAGAACACAAGTCTAGAACAGGTTGGTGAAACAGGGCTGTGCTGCTATATGAAGTGAAGTACATCAGTGGCCCTTATTCTCACTCTTTTACCCATGTATTCAACACAAAGCAGCATGCAAGCATTGCTTTTTTTTTTTTTTAAATCATGTTATCAGAACTGGCATCTTGGCTGTTATTTTGATAAAAGTTGAACAGCCACATAACATCAATTTAAAATGTAATGCCCTCAAGGAACAACTCTTGATTTGCCTGTAAAATATTGCATATTTGAACTATGAAGGAAAAATGAAGAAAACAGTAAATTTTTTCTCTCCTCCAAAAATGTTTCTCCTACAGCAAGTTATTTTATTCCAGCAGGTTTGGGGTTTTTTTGGTTTGTTTTAAACCACTGCCTGAGCTGTAAGTATGCTTTGCGAAAAAAATAGCACTTTTTAGCATTGTCAATACAACTACTTTCAGAGTATTAATTTCACATTATGTTTTAGATACACCACAAAGGATTTATTACAGAATATAATTTCTGAATGCAGCCTGTCCTAATGGCTACTCTCGGTGCTTCTTTTCTCATATTTTAGACGTTATACAGCATACTGTCCCAGAGAAAGAAACCCAATAACCCAAGCAGAGCCAACATCAAAGGCTTCCTTTAGTCTGATCCCCAACACTGAAAGCAATTTCTCTAGCAGCACACCTGTACTTTGACCCAAGAACGTTAAACTATTACCTGGGGCACTCCTTATTTTCCTTATCAAAAAGTCTGAAGATAAGTAAGTGTGGGGCCTTGGATAATCAAATTAGTTTCACCAGGTTTAATTTTTTTTTTGAGGTCAGCAGAACACACTCAAACGACACTAAAAATAACAGTACAGAAGTATTTTACATATTGAACACCGACCTCTCCATTTTCTTTCTAACTTCTTAACTTTTTTTATTTTGGGAAAGCATCTAAATGTGATTCACTATCCTCTCAGCTGAATGTCACGGTGCTGTATGTGTCAGCAATCCTTATAGTGGGAAAAAAAAAAAAAATACTATGAATCTCTTGTTTAGAGATGGGAAGAAGGGAGGAGAGCTAGAAACTTCAACTAAGATATACAACTGAAACACTTTTTAAAAACAAATAAATATATATATATATATAGCCCAGACTTTTAAGACCAGCATAATTAAAAAGAGTCAATTCAACAGAGTATGAAGGTTTTTGGTAAACGAGGATAATAAACTCTCTCTTGAGTTATACTCCATTATGTTCTTCTGAAAACCAAAGCAACTCTGATAAACACTGAACCAGTGCAAAGGGCTCCTTGAAGCTCTTTTTTCCTCTCTCCCTTTTCTGTTCCTCCCACAGCCGCTGACCTCTGCTGTTCTCTGTCAGTATTAAGAAAATGGTTGATGATGATTACAAACTGGAGAACAGTTTTGTTTCAAAAAGAGAAAATGAGAAAGTCTGGAGCACAGTGAAATCAAAGTCCTGCACCTCCCATCCAGGGTCCTCTGCAGCCGAACGAAGCTTAAATAAATAGGCTTTTCTGAAAAGATGTTCATTTTAAAGGTAAGCAAACAGGATGTATAAAAATCACAAGCTCACTGAGAACAGGCCAGCAACAACAGTCAAAGTGCCAAATAAAACAGGCAGTATAAGGCAAAAGCTGGGTTTATATTATCATGTTACATTTAATCATAATATAATAAAAGCGTATGATGTAAGGGAGCTGCTCTACTGAGCTTTTCTTCAAGTAGAGTTTTGAGTTTCAATTACAAAGGTTCTGGTCCTAACATCACAGTTAAAGCTGTACTGAAAAACAGTTAAAATTGGGAGTTATTCCCATGTCTTGACGAGAGAAACAAAGTATTTCTTCCCACACATACCACATACTAAAAGGGTTTAGAGAAGGTTTTTGAACACTTTAAGTAGTTTTCACTGAACTGGTGAAAAGTCAGAAGTGTTTAAAAATGACCTGTATTTGCATTTTTTTTACTAGGCTTTATAATGTTTCTTTTAGTGTCTGTAGTTTAACCATTTTCAATTTGAAAAGGGTCTATTCACATGCATAAAAATGCTTTGCAGATAATTACAAATTTTTCAGGGCACAAATCACATTCTTTCTGTGTAAATTGCACAAAACATTTATCGGTGCTGAAAGCATCAGTTGCAAGAAAGTATTATAAAAAGAATTGAACTCCATTATTAAGAGTTACAAAATATTAAGGCAAAAGGGTAGGTACCCTTCCTTCTTTACACAGGCGAGATTTCTTAACAGGTTCTCTCTCCAACTGTATAATCTTGGTTTGATTGAGCACTGAATTTTGGAAAATGAATTCAATATTACATTTCCCAGTAAACAAAGTTAAGATGTCAGTTTGTAGTTTTATTCTAGCCTTTTTCATGTATGCTTTAGCTTAAAAAAATAAACTTGTTACAGCTCCTGTGTCCCCCAATCTGCAGGCAAAGACATTTACAAAATCTGCCCACGGCACATATGTGCGTCACACAAATGTCATCTCCCCCTCTCACAGTGACAGCCTTAGACTTCTGCAGCGTTACAGTTTGTGAAAAACGGACAGTTACAAAAAAATGGACCCCAGTAACTTCCTTTCAAAACAAAATATAGATTGACAACAGATTGAGAAGCAATTCGAATGGAAACCAGACCAATATATTAGAAGCAATAAAGAATTTCCAAAATAAGAAACCTTACTCTATGTTTTTTCTGCCTTTTCTGAAACTAGAAACAGGAGGGATGTCAGTAGCAGGATAAACAGCAGCGTGCTGAAAGGCATGCAGGAGCACCGTATTTCTAAAAGCAGACAGTCACAGGAAACACTCGAATTACTTGGAATTTTATCATCCAAAGACAATCAAAGGACCATAGACTTAATGCAAGTAAACTCAAAGCGTATCTTGAAACTCATTCTGTTGTTCAGAAAATGGAAAGCAAGTTTAACTGCTTCCTGCTGGTTGTAATTTCTGAAAAAATGGGAGGGAATGACAGCTTAGTGCTTGCCCAGTGCAAGACAACAGCTATCCAGTAACTCCCAGAAATCAAGAAAGCGTTTTGACTCTTT
>NW_009600957.1:41700-59208 GCF_000690535.1 Cariama cristata
TGTCATGGGAGAACATGAACATGATCCTTGCTCTTGAGATCGAGAAACAACAACAGAGCAACGGGTCTTCCTAATACATTCTTTTCCCTATTTTCTGCATGTGAAGCAAATCAAATTAGTGCAGGTATATCACTGCAAAAGTAAAAAAACCCGAAGTTACTACTTCTGCTTCCTAACTTTGGTTACTACTACTCTCTTTTTGCTTATTAGGTACTTTGATAGCACAACTGTTATTTCAGACAATATTGTTGCTCTTACAACATTTTCTTCAGATCAATCTCTTAATTCTTTCTGCCCCTCCCGGGTCAGGAGTGTCATCCCAGTTACAAATGGAAGAGAAGAAATGAGTGCTGAGAATAGCAGATGAAATCTGGGAAGTAACTCTCTGTAGTGAAAATTCTACATCCACGAGTAGCCTAGGTGAGGGACATTTATTAGGTCTGCACTGTAAACCAGACTAAAATAAGGCACATACAAATACTGAATAAACTGGTGCTGGTCAAAGACCTAAACGCTTTAAAAGGCAACTCCAGCTGTGTGTTCTCATATTTTCGGAAAAATAATTGATTAGCATTATTTCTTACAAAGTCTACAACACCACAGTGCATCGTGAAACGTGCCCCTTGGGGGATTTTCTGAGCCGCTACTCAAAGTTAAGAATATTGATAGCATCCAGGCTTCCCACCAGTATTTTATTCAGAAATCTGCTTTCTAAGTTTTGAATGTTAGTGATTATAAAATTACCTTGCAGTAAGTTGCAACTTATCAACTTCTTAACAAATATCATTAAGACACTTTTTATTGCATTATTGCCTTACAGACAACTAACTTGGTTGTTTACTAACTTCATACAATGCCTACCACAATCTCACAGCAGCCAAATGAATTACAAAATGGAGTTACTGAAAACTGCAGAGCTAATAAAAGTTCTAGTCATTTTTTTCCTTTAAGGATATAAAATTCTACCAGTGACACTCTGACACGTGTCTATGTTTTGATACATTTCTTTTCATACTTGTTCTATAGGCACTTTCCAGAATGCTTAAGATAACATACTCCACTTAAACAGGACTACATATTCCTTAAAGCATGTTAACTACTTCACATAAAGATAATCAAACTTTTATGTCAAAAATATTTAAAGGACAAGAAGATCAGTAATTTAATTCTTTGGGAGGTCTGGCAAGGACCCACAGCAGAATATGGGAGAGCTTCCCAACAAAAGGGAAGCATCTGACTTCAATGAGTACTGTACCCAAGCAGTGGATAAATGAATTCGAGAAAGATGCTCTCTTCCAACACTGCAGGAGAGCAAGGATCATGCAACAGCAAGTACACTTCATTTACTCGCTTTGTCCTGAATTTTGGGGGCCACAAAACAATGCAACCGGCAAGTGCTGTGTGAACTTACGTCTACCATCGGTCAGAACTAACATGTTGTGAGTGCTGCAGGACACCAACCACAGTCAACCATCTGGTTAAAGAATTATATATATGTAGAAAGAGGCTATGCTGGTTACTGAAAATTTAGTTCCAGAGAGAATGTGAAAGAAGAGATCAATCTAAGCCAGGAAAGTTACAATTCAGTATGGGGATTAAGTCAATTAATTGTGGGGCTTTTTCCCCCCAACGTGGTTCTCGCTGCTGGCCTTCCTGGCCCAGGAGTGCCATTAGGTACTTCAGGGAAGGATAGAGAGGAAAAAAAAAAAAGAAAAAAAAGTAGTTTAGAACAGCCACTGAAGTGCATCTTTTCTCCAGTTACTCTGACAAGTACATGAGATGATAAAAGGGTCGGATCCATTTATTTTTCACTCTTTTCTGTTAACAGACCCATTCATTTACGAGAGAATTGAGGGGAAAGCAGGGGGAGAGGAGAGAAATGGTTTTATTCTGTGCATACGATGAGACACTGCCACACAGGAAGCGGCACGGCCTAACTTCTTTTCACAGCTGCATCATGGTTAGCAAAAATCTGATGCTGTAAACTGCTGAAAGCAAGACAAAAAGCCCTCATCTTCTGTACTGAACTCTTTCTCCGAGAAAACCACTTGCAAGTATCTACAAGACCGCTCTGAACAGTTTCAGTAGAAGAGTTTCGCATGAATCAAACTATTTTTTTCCACTGAAGTTATTTAAAGAAAACACTAAATGTGAAAATATGGGGTTTACACCTATAGAGTTTTGTTTGTTTTGTTGTCTGATATTTTTGTTTAACCTGTCCAGAGGAAATCAGCCATATGGTTGCTGAGTAATACCATGAAATTCATAAAATAGGACTAGTGGCACGAATAATGTATTCCTAACCTGCAGATCTGTAGTTTTTATTGAAATTTGTCAAATCCTGCATAGACTTACGCTTTTTAAATTGAACTATGTGTACTTTTAACTGGGAATAAAGAAAAAGCAGTGCAGTAATACACCCAAATAGGCCAGATGAACGGACTGTTTATTAAATACGTAGAACCGAGTTATGAGCAGTATCAATTGATTTTGTTTGTTTTGCATTCTCCCTACAAAATGGTTAGTGAAACAGCATTTGAAGTCTGGAAAGGGATGGAGAAGTATGAGCCAAAGTAAATTAATTCAAATCTTATTTTTACTCTGCATATCCAATCTGTCTAAAGCTCTTCAAACAACGGTCTGTAGCTATTAGGAATTAGAATGAGATTAAATCTCATCCTAAAGAACTTGAAAGCAACGACACTGAAAGCAGACAGTCTGCACCTGCTTAGAGCAGGTCTTCAATTAGATATTTAGTTATCTATACTTAAAATAGTATGTATTCAGACGTAGTTTCAAATTTCTATAAATGGGAACAAATACTAATAGCCTAACTATTCTTCATGATGAAGACGTGTGATAGTGCTACTTGTTTTTCCTCCAAGCAGCAGTCGCTAGAGCATAGAGCATACTACGATGTCACTACAAATACTGCTGCAGTAATTAAAAAAGTCTGCAATTTCACTTTTGCCAATATTGAGGTATTTCAGAAACTGCGAACTCCACTAACTCAAGTCACAAAGTATCAATGAAAGTATTCCCCCACTTTCATCAGTACTGAGGAAAGCAAATCTCTAACCTTTTACAAGTGAAATTCAGAAAATCCCTACAAGAAAACAGGGTGCTCGTCAAATAAGAAAAAGGAAGGGTAATATCAATAAATACATTAATAAAAAAAGAAATTGGGTGGTGTGACTGCATTACCGAAAAGCGGTAACATATTTTCTGGGCTTAAACTAACATTTGGTGTTAGTCTTTGTTTCACTGAGTTCACCAAGTTATATGTATAAAAATAATTTTTATACAAAAGTACTGTCTTCCTAACACAGTGTACATGATGCAGCAGAGTTCCCCCCCCCCCTTTTTTTTTTTAAAAAAAAAAAAAGAGTATTTTCCCCTCTAAGACAGAAGATAATTTACGTTGCATCGGAAAGTATGCAAATATTAGTGATGGGGAAGGATAAAGAACATAAATGGTTTCCATTTTCACACTGAAAAAACAAGTACCTGCAAATTAATGCTAAAAGCAACTGGCCTATAAAGGAGCCATGTTTCCATGCCAACTGATCACAGAAATACATATAATTCAACAAAAAATGAATAACCTACAAAACAAGAAAATAAAAAGAAAGCAGAAGTGCTGGAAATCAAGATCCTGACCATACCCAACTATTTTACAAGAATAGCAAAGAACACAACAAAGGATGCAATTTAAGGTATGAATGGTATACCACTAATGGTATTTCATCATTACAATACTTTTTAAAGCTGTCATTCTCTAGTCAACAAGAAAAACAGGATAAAGAACACCTCTATTAAGAAGGAGGGAACACTTCTACAATAGTAGCAATTCTTACAGAGGTTTCACAGTTGGTAGACACAAAAGCACAAGTTACTATTCGGTGCACATTTTTCATTAGGATTTTATTTTTGTCTTTATCTAAGAAGGTCTTGCTTTGTTCCTTATTCACACTGAGTTGTACTGGGGTTCTGCAAACAGCCAGCAGAGTTGCTTGCAGATTAAGGCAGTCTGCTATTTCAATGTTAGTTGCAAAATCAGGCGCATTATGAACGAGCAGACATGTATCTGTACACAAGCAGCTCCCATAACGATTTGCACACAGGTATCTGATGTAATTAAAACTTTGTATGTGTATGAGCTACTTCAACTTCACAACTGATAAAAAGACGCTACCACTTTCTGTACTACAAGAAAAAAAAAGTTAGTAGTTCATAGAAAATCATGGCATATATGGTCCACACATTTATGCATTTGTATGTGGAAAAAACGGACTTCTTTTAAGCAAGGAAGTGAGAAACACTGAATAGAAAAGAATGCTGCAGACCTAAATACAGCCGGTTCCAAGATACTGACATGTACATGCAATAAAGCCAGCAGTTTGAGTATTTGTTCTTTAAAACATATAGAAGTAAATGACCTCCAACTAAAAGGTCCATAAAACCTGTGTTCTAAATGAATACAAACTGAAGACAGGACAATAAATTTCTGTTTCTTAATATGCCTTTATTTTACCAAGTAAGTAATAGTGCTCTTCTTCCTGTTTAGTTCCTGAAAACATACTGAAAGTCATTAGAGGTTTAAAACGGATGAAAAATTATGGTCACAGAACTGGAAGTTGGAAACTCCACTATTAATGTATTTTCGTGCATTTGAATTTTACTGTTTTGCTGCATTCTACATGAATAAAGAACAAAAAAATATCACAAGTGCTTGTACCCATCCTACTGACTTCGTATTTACACGAAACGGATTACGTGACAATGGGCCTACACACTGCATGGAAAAATGCAAAGTTTACATAAAATGATTTTTCGGTTCATTTCCTAGCTTCAGCCTGTGTAGGGACCTCAGTGACATCAGTGGATGAAAGGGAGTAATTATACGGCCATGTTCCAGCTTATCCAGATAGGATGAAAGATTAAGGGTTTCACCAGACTTTCTTCCTCTGTCAATTCAGAATTCACTAAGAACTGAATTTTTTGATGTGACAGTTGCTTGTTGCCCTTTTAAACAAGTATCCATAATAAACCCCATGCATTTTCTAGGAACGGTTTTGCCATTTAAAGGCAAATATATATACATATATATATATATTCTGGTAGAAAATACGTAAGCTGAAATGCTCTTAAGTCACTAAAATGACTTTTTTTTTAATAAGAACAGTGTTTATAACACAGCCCAGGAAACCTGCAGAGTAAAATTTAGCATCTCTGAAATTCTTTACATTTCTGACTACCTTTCCCCAATCTTTACCTAAGGTTGGCCACAGCTAACTGACCCAGCATTACCATAGTTTTTCGTAGAAGTTGAAAAATGGTAATTCATCTGGGTGGACAGGCCACGATTTCTGCAGAGTTCTTCACATACAAACTATTACCTTGAGGTGGTGCACACTAAATTCCTGTCTGGGATCCTCAAAAAAGATCTACACATATGCTTAAGACACACTGACTGTTCCTAATTGATAAAACTCTATATTGCACTTCACAATGACCTTTGCCGTACATAAGCTGTACAGCAACTCTGAAAGTACAAAGATACAAATTCTGACAGGGAAAAATGTGTTTTAATAAATTCTCATCAATGCTTAATATTATAAAAATCACCCCCACTTGAAACAGCAGCAGCAGCAATTGAAAGCTGTCAGCCAGCCACAGAGCAGACAGTACCTGCAACACCCGGCTCCACGCTTCCCTGACAATTTATTCCTGCTATGTTTGGAAGGATCAGGGGTGGCAAAGCTAAGTAAGATGAAAGGTCAGGTCAGCTTCTCAGACCTTCACCTCTTTTCATCTATTGTCAAAGAGACTCTACTGTTCTACAAACACCTTTCTACTTTTTGGAAGCTTCTGAAAGTTAGTTTTGTAGCAGCTACAGCATTTCACTACCATGTATGAAATAATCCCTAGAGTATATTGATTTTTCATACAGCACTGCCTTGGGCAAGACCCTAAATAGTAACAGAGCAGAAGATTCCATGCTATTTAAATATAAACAGGAGAACAATAATGAAATAAAAAAATAAATAAATCACCGTCAACAGAGTAACAACTGGGAGGGCAAACAGCAATAATTTCATGTTCAGCAACACTCCTCCCATAGCCTTGCCCAGCACAGTCTGTTTATATAAATGCAAGAAAGAATGCTGCCCTGAACTTGCCCATTATCCCACAGAAAAGGTATTGTGGGAATGTTAACTTTCACCTGGCTGACTTCCAGATGCCGGCAGGAAAAAACATCCTTTTAAAATTTGAGCCAACTAAAGAATACTCCACATTTTTCACATTTTCCAATTATTCCAAGTTATGTATAAACTAACATAGGCCTTGAACTAAATCCATGTAAAATGGACGTAGTAAGATGATCAGCTACTCTGCAAAAAAATGAGTAAAGGGGTCTCGCATCCAAACCAAACACCCAGTATCGTATTTCACAAACCACGACAGCTTTTGAGAAAGACAGCGCATTTCTAGAATCGCAGAAATGTTTGCAATGTCCGTAAGAGCACTTACCGGACAATGTGAGTAGGAACTAAAAAAAGTGCCATCCCAATTTCGGCAACGCAGCTCAATGCTGTGATGCAGACCTGGTACCATGTGACAGAGATGTCGTTCGAAGCCTGCATTCTGTCATAGGATTAACAAGAGAGAAATGCATCTTGGTATGCATCTAATATCTGAATGGGCCCCATGACAGAAACTGCAACATAGAAGAATCACAGAATAGAATCATAGAATCATTTTGGTTGGAAAAGACCTTCAAGATCGACTCCAACCGTTAATATAGCAGTGCCAAGTCCACCGCTAAACCATGTCCCTAAGAACCAGATCTACACATCTTTTAAATACCTCCAGTGATGCTGACTCCGCCACTTCCCTGGGCAGCCTGTGCCAATGCTTGACAACCCTTTGGGTGAAGAAATTTTTCCTAATATCCAAACTAAACCTCCCCTGGTACAACTTGAGGTCACTTCCTCCTGTCCCATCACTTGTTACTTGGAAGAAGAGACCGACCCCCACCTCGCTACACCCTCCTTTCAGGTCGTTGTAGAGAGCGATCAGGTCTCCCCTCAGCCTCCTCTTCTCCAGGCCAAACACCCCCAGCTCCCTCAGCCGCTCCCCATCAGACTTGTGCTCCAGACCCTTCACCACCTTCGTTGCCCTTCTCTGGACTCGCTCCAGTACCCCAAGGACTTTCTTGTAGTGAGGGGCCCAGAACCGGACAGAGTACTCAAGGCACAGCCTCACCAGCACAGAGTACAAAGGGATGATCACTTCCCTAGTCCTGCTGGCCACACTGTTTCTGATACAGGTCAGGATGCTGTTGGCCTCCTTGGCCACCTGAGCACACTGCTGGCTCATGTTCAGCCGGCTGTCGACCAACACCCTCAGGGCCTTTTCTGCCAGGCAGCTTTCCAGCCATTTGTCCCCAAGGCTGTAGCGTTGCATGGGGCTGTTGTGACCCAAGTGCAGGACCCAGCACTTAGCCTTGTTGAACCTCATACAATTGGCCTCAGCCCACGGATCCAGCCTGTCCAGATCCCTCTGCAGAGCCTTCCTACCCTCCAGCAGATCAACACTCCCACCTAACTTGGTGTTGTCTCCAAACTGACTGAAGGTACACTTGATTCCCTCATCCAGATCATTGATAAAGATAGTAAACAGAACTGGAGAGAGCAAAGCACAGCAACTGCGTGGACTGGAGAAGACCCCAAAACAAAACGAGCAAAAATCCCCTTTCTGTTTAAAACAGAAGGTATTTTTCTTGCTCTTTTCCATCTGGCACTTCAAGTAGCTGTCTTTACTTAACAGTCGTCTTGAAGTTTTTAATAGTCATACAATGTGCAAACTCAAACTGAAAGAAATTATCCCTTACTTCTCTTCCAAAGTTCAACTGTTAAGTAAAAATAACTCGCAATCCTGTCTCCACTCCAAGCCTGTTTAAAGAGGAAGAGCTTTAATGGTGGAAAGTACATTTTTAATTTGAAAAAATAAGCCTTTCAATCACAACAGAATGTCTTCTACAGCACTGTGTTCAGTCAAGCCACAGGTTGTTTTTATTAAGTGCATTTACCTTAATTCAGTTCACAACTGAAAGCACACTGCCTCCCAAATCATTTCCCCGTGATAAAACAAGACACGAACAAGACCTATGAGGCACCTACTCAGAGCACCATTAACAACAGAATCCTACTCCAACAGATCCCAGACTGCTTTCCCAGTTAACCTCACCATCACTACCTGAAGTGAACGCATGGCAGGACTGGGTACCGAAAAATGAAGTGAATTATCCTAGGTCACTCCTGAGACTACTCGCAAGTGTGAGAAGACCACCAAGATCATCTGGGTCATTTCACTGCCACTTAGGACATTTGCTAGCATTGCTGTCTCTGCTCCCCTCTCTCTTCCAAATCTCCTGTCAATAATTAGACCAAATTTGCCCTGGAAGTCAGCTACTCCACACTTCAGTACTTACCTAAGATTTTTAGTAATGAGAAACTTCTTGTGTAACCAAAAAAAACAGTAAGGACTTCAAGAAGGTGATTCAGCTCTCATGTAGGTCATTAATTTCTTAACATAGGTCCTTCAGTGAAGTTCCTTTTATAGAGAGGTACGAAACCCACACAAAGAAACCGTATTTACGCTGAAGTATGCTTGTAAACTAGAACACAAATGCCCAATATAACGTCATTGCGAAGTACCACACTTTGGTTTTGCTGATACCCAAATATCTTAACGTAAATGTGAAATAAGCCTAGTTTACACTTAAAGAAAGAGTTCAAGCAGGCTTGCACTAGTTTAACTAACTTGATTGTACTTAATTAAATGTGAGTGGTTTCCCAGGTACCCTATGGCTTATTCATGGGACTGCTTTCACTATACACTTTTGTGATCAAAGTAATCTTAGATGTAACAGGTGAGGTTATTTACTATTTATAAAAACAATCACTGTTTGATGTTCTTTTTGGAATTAGTCTTCTAAAACGAAAACTAATTTTTACTAATTCTCTTTCAAAATGTGTGAGAAAATTAGGTGATTTTTGAGATCCTTTCTTTCCTGCACAAAAAAAATCCCTTCCTGCCAATAAATCTTTAGGGCATTTCAATAGCTGCTAGAGTTGTGCAAACCAGACTTTGAAAAATTCATCATTTCTATAAGAGAGTATCCCCATGACAGTCAAAAAACCCAAACTTTATTTTCAATTTCTTGGTTTGTTCCCCCCCCCCGACCCTTGACTCTTTGTGGGTATAAGAAAATATTTTCTAGTTATGTATTTAACAGATTTTTTTAATGTATTTTTTTAAAAAAAACCAAAGCCACAAAGCTCAGAAAAATCACAAACACAATTTAACAGGCTTAAAAACAAGTCCAGAGGGAAGATGCTAGCAAAGTTATGAAAACAAATACAAAACTGTAATATTCACAGTACTTCAGCTTCTAAAATTACCAACTCCATGCAATGTACTGTTTTGTACTTTCTTTATTCACAGAACTAAGAAAATAAGATTCATGATTTTGGAGAGTCCTCATAATCCTAGTCCTTTCAACTGAGTGACAGAACTTGTTCCTCAACTGCAGGTACTGAGCCAAATCAATCTTTGGACCAAATTTTAACAAAAGGATTATCCTGTAATAACTTGGGCTTAGTATGTAGGATGCGGCCAGGATCCTATGGATTTGTAAGTCCACTCCAATTCCCCTCGATATCAACTGGAAGCTGAGTATCTCAACATCCTGCAGGATCAAAATCTGCTGGAAAAGTTAAAGTTGTGCCTGCAGCTTACTGTTCTCCAAATTCCTACTTAAAATCCTTTTTTATTGCTTGCTCTAAGGAGATGGTTCTCACTGTTGAATACATAATGCTAGATTTAAATTTTAGATGGCTGCGGGGTGGTCATGAGATAAATACCAAGTGTATTTGCATGCCTCTGTATTTACAGTAAGAAGGCAAGTCATCTGGATTCAAGGATTCAAAACACGAAACCTTTTGAACAAAGACATGGTTAGAATAAGCCTTGAACAGAGGACTGCCAAATACAAACAACATACACAACCAAACTCGAAAGGCAATGTATTGTGAAACCCTTTCAAAACCATAAAATGCTATGGGAATTCAGTAAACTCAAAACTCCCCTGCAATACTCTCGTCATAGCTAATTTGTGATTTCCTGTACGCTCAGTACTAACAGTACAATGGAGCCTCTATTGTGAGCCTCCTCCCACATGCTTTTAAAAAAATGCAAGACATTCTTTTTATCTAGACTGGCGTGGCTAAAATACATCCAGTTCTACACAGATAAAAGGTTATTTTCTTAGATGTTGCTTTTGCTTGTAAAAATAAAAATCTGCTGTTTGGTTGTGCTGAGTTCAAAGTTCACAAAGGAGTAGTGCTTTGGTGGCTAAACTGCTGACCATGAATCTCAAGCACAGCAGATGTAGGAAGCCACTTTACTTTTAGGATAACAAGAAAAGATTCCACATTAAGAACTATCTGCAAATTGAACACAATTCAAATAGGCTTTGACAGCCTCACAGGAGCTGAAAAAATCAACAAAAATTTGACAGAACCAAGGAATAAAGCGACTGCAGTATTCACTACAAATCTTGACTGAGGGTGAAGGTAGTAAGTCCTTTAGGTGCAAGTAACTGGTTTACAGAGGCACTAAAAAATGCAGTATCAATTTTCCATCTTAAAGGACCCCACAAGCTAATGCAAACCAAAATGAACAAGACTTTCCACACCAAAAGCTGGTAGCAGAAATGAAGGACAGCAATCCCGGCACAAGGCAGTCTAGGAAAGGAGAACAACTAGCAGAGGTAGACTTTTAGCATGCAGGAGAGAATTTGGTGAGGATGCAAAATAAAAACCTAAAATGCTGCAGTGGCTTTGGTCAGTATCTTAATGAGCTTTCTTGGTCAAGAAATAGTATATTAAGATACAGAAGAGTTAGCTAGCCAGTTCTAGTCAGCATGGGAACGTGCATATACAACACAATTACTGAAGATCACTTCTCAGTAATGCTGATTATAGGAATGGGAAAATCAACAACATGAGAAAGGTGGTGATACACATTAATACTATCCAGCAAAGGACCAGACAGGCATTAAGATGGTTGGTAGACCACAAATGTGAAAACGCTCATTATCTGGTTGAAAATAAACAGTTTAACATATCTGGTACAACACATTAAAGAGAAAAAGTATTTAAGTATCAGTTTAAGAGTTTGGAAACTGGCGTGTGGTTATCTCTGCTGAACACTTTCATCCTGCATGACTCTGCAAAGACTAAAGCGACATACTCGGCAAGAGACAAACTGGCTGCAACCATCTAATGTTATTTGACTCATCTGGGAATTTGGATGAAGTGCGCCACACCACCATTTCTGCTAAGCTACACGTTTTCTTTATGAGACTGAGTGCCACACTGCAAATATGCAAGTAGCAACAGCAGTTTTGGACAGTTCGGCTTAAACTAGAGGGCTAATTCTCAAAATCCATATTCAGGTAAAAATCCCACAGAAGCCAATAGAAATTCTGCAATTATAAATTAAAGATACTGGGATCCACATCAATGGCAAAGACATTACTGTCTGTCAGCCCCTAGCAGCACCTCTCGCTGACTCTAGGTATGACTAACAGCTGCCTGGGGCAGCACTCCCTTCCTGCAAATCCTCCTGCAGATCAGCCCAATCTGGCTGGAGAGCACACATCTTAGCACAGCTCCTTTCTGGCTCATTCTCCCAACTTCTGATTCACCCAGGGGCTACGATGACATTCTCCAGAGTGAAAAAATGTATGCGTAGTAGAAGATGATGAAAATACCCTGCAGTGCTCCTTCTCTCCTGGCTCTCTTCTGAGCTCTGACTCACCAGTGCACTGGCCGAGCACAATGCAGGACAGCACACTGGCCATTCCTCTCCTTGGCCAGATACACTGTGTGCCATAAAGCCGTGTAACTCCTGCCATAGGAAAGGAATACAGCTGAATGGGAATGCGGCAGGGAGAGCCTTGGAGAGTCGAATTTGCCATTCATGCCGTCATGAGACAGCAGCCATGGGCTAAATCCTATTGATCATGTTTGGAGGGTAGGAGAGAGGAATAATCCACCACATGGCAACAGCAGTCAGACCGGCTTCCAGAGACTCTGACATGAGCAAAATGGAAGGCAGGACCACTCTCTTTTGCCGCCCCTAGAACTCAGCTTTCCTAAACCACTATCTACTTTATCTGTGGTTAGACTCTGCTCTGACCATCCGACATGGATGAGGGCTACATCCCTTCTGCACAAGACCAGACAGGTTTAGGTAAATGTGCATAACACCACACTGCCCATCGTGGTTTCCCAGCTACAGATATTTCTCGCTTCTGAAGGTCATGTGTCAACCGAGCACAGAAGGTGGCAAAAGCAACACTTGCCTCAAAAGGCAGCAAAATAGTTACACTCTTGTCATGTTCTACATGGTAGCATGAGAACTAATCGCAAAGCTTCCAGCACACCCCACTGGGACGGACCGGACTTCTCACCACTCTTATCACAGGGTGTGTCCATGTATGACAGCAGAAGATGGAATCTATCAAAAAATACTGGGGCTGTTCAGGAAGACCGTTAGCGCACATCCAACCATAAGACATTCAGACTGCATACAGGAATTTGGAACTGTGAGTCAAGTAAGAAACGTTTCCCTGCTTCCTTCCTTTTTTTCTGAGTTGGCACCAGAGCTCCCCTAAAAAGACGAAGAGGAGAGGAGGAGTAACATGATGAGTTCCGGCATACGTACAGGGTCAGAAAGCGTGAACAACTTTCACTGCAGACTTATGTAACTTTGCCGATGGTGACACAACTCGCTGATAGTGATTTGGGCACAGATAAGGGACATCCACTGACCTGTAAACAGAACTATTAAAATATTCCTTAAAATACCTCATGTAAAGCAAAATTATATAATCACGTTACCTCATGTTTTAATACTGAGGCTACAAAGGCTTCCTACGTAACAGAAATAAAAGCTTTCTATTAAAACCTCAACTTTACGATTACTCTTAACAAATGTCCCCAGCCCTGAGGCCAGCTTTTTCTGTCTTCTGTAGAGAATCCCTTCTGGCTGACTACCCTGGCAGGTACACTGCGAGGAAGCTCCTTCAAAAGCCCCTTGAAAAAGGCAGGTATAACAACAGATGGAAATGTAGAGATGAGGAACAGTAGTCCAAAATAAATACCAACATGAAACATGCTATAGCATTAGCAATGTTCAGTTCAAAGAAAAAAAAAAACCAATGTCAATTTTCAATTATGTTGATTAGACACAAACTGGATAATTAGTAAACGGAATAATAATACAGGAAACATGATATGTTTGAGATGAATGACAAAGATACTTCATAAAAGAGACAAGTTAATTTATAATCCTCTTCCTCACAAACTAAATTCTTGCTCTGCTATAGTAAATGTGAACGTTATGCTTCGTACATCAAAAAATAATTAACCTATTCATCTAATATATAGATTTTTTTCAAGAGAAGTTTCTTTTGAGTGATTTCTTCTCAATTGGAATTTAATTTTACCCTGTGAGCTTTTTTTAACTGTTATTTCATTACTTTTACTTTTGCAGCAGACACAGAAGTAAAGACCTCAGTTTGGGTAGCCATCCCTCTGCCAGCTAAGCAAGCAGCGCTGCCAGCTCCCGCCTGGGCTCTGGTGCTCCCGGCAGGTAGAGCCGGCGGGTGCGGCTGCGGCACGTTGTGCTCCAGATACTCCCTGTCCCCGACGTAGCCACAGATAGCAGCTACAGGGCAGCACAAATTCAGTAAGTCCGAGGACTGCCTCATTCCTCGAGGAATCGGAGAGACCTCTGGTCAAGTTTGAAAACAAATTGAAGTTTTTACTTAGATCAACCATCAAACCAAAGCTGAACATCAAAGGATAGGGCCCCACAAGTGCCAAAAAAAGTCTAATCCAGGGACTCACGGCACCCTTTTTTATACCATAAACAATTTGAGACACTTACTCCCCTCAATACCGCCGCGTAAAGTCGTACATCAGTTTCAGCCAGTTAACACTTTGATGCTGCCAGATTCCCAAAACACTTCTGAGCGTGTTTAATCATTTGGGGAGATGGGCTGAGGATTACTGTGCATTGGAAAAGATCCTATCGTAATCACGGCTCAGAGATCCTAAAACGCCCACCACAACTGCAAGTGCTGCTGCACTTCTCCAGTTCTCCCAGAGGAGCAAAGGGTTATATTTCAGCAGATAATTTTAGATTTATCTGTACGCATGTTTGCTATCTTTTCCTGATCAATACATAGATTAAAATGAATCATCATCTTTGCTCTCAAGACAGCAGGGGAGAAAGATCCAAAAACACAGCTGGAAACTTCTGTCTTCTCAAACTGCAAATCTGTTGCTACGCTGCCTGGCAGTCAGAAAGCACGTGCGGCGGAGGAATTAAGGCTAAAGGGCTATGTACTACAACTTTTATCCTCACCTTAAATTTTAGGGCACACATTAGAAGTGTAACTCCATCTCTACTCTCTCACTAAATAAATAATTATGGGGTCAGCAGGTTAGGGAGCCTCAGATGAGGCTGCTATGTTGCTATACTGCCAACTGCTATAGGATTTGAAAGCTTGACACATGCCGGAGAGTATCACCTCATCAACGTTCCCAGCTGGCTTGGGAGGCGAAAACCTAAATACTACTCTTAAAGGCAGGTCTCTAACACAGGAGTAGCCAATCTCTCCAGATAAGCTTCAAGAAACATAATTGTTACAAATGCATCTTAGCTAAGGAAAGACAAAATGGCAACAAGCAATTGTAGTCCAAAATAATTTGCATGGTTTCAAGTAAGTGTTATATTTCACATAAGCAAATTGAAGATCATGTTGCTTCTCAGCATCTGTACTTAAAAGACATTTAAATCTGTGCCTTTCCATACACTTTTCACTGTTCAAACTATTTTCTTGTAAAATAAGCTTTTTTTAAAATTTTTTTCCCATTCTTATGATAATCATGTAAACACATATTTTGGGATAATGTCAGTTTTCTCCCCAGAAGGGACTACCCAGCTTTGTCACCGATATGCAGTAGATATTCTTATTTGGTAAGGAGGGACTGACTTTATGTTTCAAAATGACGGCAAGTGCGCTACTGTATCTGTACGATAACACTTCACAGGATCCAGCCCAATCCTAATCTCTCGGATCACACTGTTGGATAAGTACTACGACTGCTCTGTTTACATTGTAAATAAAACAATAACTCTTAGAAACAACGAGATTAATAAACTGAAGCACCACACGTTTTTAACAAAGGGCAGATGCTATTTATCTTTATGATATAGAAGGACAAGTCAAGAGCTTACCTAACTGACAAACATAAGGGCACTTGTAATTTGTTTTGTCATGCTATCTGAAACTCCACATTATGATAAAGTATCATAGCATATACAATATTTACAATTATGAGCTTTTTACACTGTGTGCTCAAAAGCTGCATGCTCCAGCTACTCCTTAACTACATATGACAACACTGAACTGAAAAATTCAAAGGTGACTGTAGCAGTTTCATTTCAAAATAGCAGTTTCATTGACTAAACTCTTCTACTGAGCATGACTACAGCAACTCTCAGGGTTATTACTATTTTATTTGCCAATTCAGTAATGAAATAACACATCCCTTGATGGACAAGTACCGGACCTACATTATTCGGGGGGTGGGGTGTGTGTTTACAAGACAGCGAACACCCCGATGACTCTGCACCAATTTATGCCCTCGATGCCATCAAACAAACGCAGAGAAACTCCATTCACATCCCAAGTATCATTTTACATTAACAATGACAAAAATGAGGGAACAGTTTAAGTCTCTCTTTTTCTCTCATCTGTTTATGAATTGCAGCTACCCCATAAACACCTATTTCTTGTTCCATCTGGAAAACTGTGGCACGTTGGGAGCAGAGGGTTTTTTTTTGTTTCATTTTGGTTTGAAATACACTAGTGAATTGCAAGCGGACAAAATATTTTGTCATTAGCTTACTCTAGGGATGGCTGACATAATAATAAACCAAATAGGGTATTATTTGTCAAACCTTAAGGAATTCCAATATTGAAATCTTGCTGCCTTTTGGGGTCAATAAAGAGCAACGTTACAAAATATACTAAAGTTAGCAGTTTGTGCTGCTAATTTTACATGCCTGCTTCACCAACGCACAGCTAAATATAGATAAAACAGATAAGAATACAGAACAAAGAGATGCACTGGACAATTATCTTTCATGAGCTTTTTTAATCCTTTTTATTTATAGAGGATAGATTTTTAAAGTGTTGCTCAATGGGATTTCAATCTACAACTGAAATTCTTTAAATATATTTTATTTTTCTTAGTATTTTCTTGATCCCTTCCAGTGGGATACAATAATGAGATTTAAAATATTTTAATAAGGGCATCAGGCTACTTGCCAAGGGGCTCGAATGCTAAATAAGAATATTTACATCTTCTAAGACCCAGAAGAAGGAATCAGTGTGATGCACTTGAAACACATATATACATTGCAAATATGATAGTTAATTTTAATTCACTGGGAAAAAAGTATACATTCACTTCAGCTTATTAGGCCTCATTATTTTCAATGAGGCTAAAGGGATGATTATCTTTAGCTGCTCCATCATGGCCTAAAAGCAAACATTCTTTCCGATAAGGACAACAGTTATTAAAATATAAGATGACATTAAATTGTTTAATTTAAGCTACAACAGGTGAAATTTTGAAAACCACCACTGATAACAGTGTTTTCTATCATCATTCTGTCCAGATTGGTACTGAGTGAAATCCTGACTTTTGCATTTAATTTTTCAGATGAAAACAAAGCAGCATAGCAGACTGACTCATATCTACACAGTAAACAGGCTGATTCTCCACTTTGTAGCCTTCTTTTCGTATCATTTGCTTACAAAATGATAGTGTTTATAAACAGAATCGACATTCTGTCTCCTTATGTCTGAGGGAAGGAAAAAAAAAAAAATCCCCTTCAGATTAACAGGATAATTTATGCCAAGCAGTTCTGGAGGCATATCTGTAACATCACCCCATGCATATTATTCACGTTACCTTAAAAAAACAGCAGCAATCCATAAATGCATTTGCTAGCACATGGGTGGTTTTTTTTTTAAAAAAAAAAAAAGGAAGAAGAAAAAAAGAAAAAGAGAAATTCAAATTTACGGAGAAGAGCCTTACGTCTCAGACACATAAACCGCCCGCAGATTTAGCAAAATCATTTCAAAAGCCAGGCCTTAAGCACTTTTTACGGCAATAAAACGCCGCTTTTAAACTTCCTGTTTATTGAAATATTAGCAAAGCTTTTTCCTCCATGGCACTTTACCAGCATTTCTCTGCAGTTAAAAGCCAGGGTACCGCTCAACCCAAGAGCGATGGGACCGGGGGAAAAAAAACCACCCCAAATTAACATTCTGGATGCAGTTTTACCGCC
>NW_009600958.1:0-10448 GCF_000690535.1 Cariama cristata
CCCTATTTGTGAGGAGCCCTTTTTGTTGTCCTTCATAGTACTGGCCAGCTTGAACTCCTACTCAAGTTTTGGCTGCACAAATTTTTTCCGTACAGCGGTGAACAGCATCTCTGTAGTCCTCCCGTGTCCCCTGTTCTTGCTTCCGGTGTCCATACCCTTTCCTTTTCCTCCTGAGTTCTAGAAGAAGATCCCTGCTTACCTAAGCCAGCCTTCTGCCCCGCTTGCTTGACGTCCTACACTTTGGAATTGCCTGCTTTCAAGCCCTTAAGAGAAGACTTTTACAAAATGACCAGTATTTGTGGACCCCAATACCTTCAGTGTTGTCAGTTTGCCTTCTAAAATGGCTGTTGCAGTTCCAGCTTTTCTTAAATCATGTCGAGGTTTGCTCTCCTGTAACTCTTTTAAGACCAATGTCTCTAGAAACCATATATTCAATAACATAGTAAACTTGAGTTGTAGTCATGTTTGATTCTGGAGTTAGATCACATTTAAAATGCAAATTTGTTTTCATTATGCACTGTTTACAGCAGGTAATAGTTGACACTTGCTAATACCCGAGATTGAATACAAGAGGTTGAAAAGCCAGAGCATACTGGTATTTGATGTTAGCTGCACGCACTGTCTTGTACTTGGCCCTTAAGTGCTCTAGGCTTGAGAGCCATTGCTGAAACTTAATTTCTACACCTCCATCCTCGACCCAGTTCACTTAACTGATTTTTCATCTTTTTTGCATTGTTAGAATGAAAATAAACTTAAGTTCTTTCGACTCGCTGCTGCCAAACATCAGCACTTATATCGTCTTGCCATGACTGGTGCTGGCATTGACCGCCATCTGTTCTGCCTTTATGTCGTGTCCAAGTACCTTGCTGTAGATTCTCCTTTCCTTAAGGAAGTAAGTGACTTTTATTGATGACTACTCATTAGAGTAAATAATTCTTTGTTTACTTAATGTTTTGTGGTATCTGCTTGCATACTTGTAGAACTCTGGGTTTCCTAAGGAAAGAGGTAAATCAGCATTGCTTAACATCTGCTGGTAGATTACAAGTTAGTTTCATTTTGCTTTATGTATGCACTTATTAATAGACCTATAATAATGCTTTCTGTGGGATTTGTAGTATAATACATGTTATTAAGGATTGCAAGAAAGATATAGTCACTGTTATAAAAAAATAAAATACTGGTTGCTTATGGTTTTTACATATTTTCAAGGCAGCACAACAGAGGCTGTGTGTTTTCTCAAGAATGTTATTTTGGAATTGTGACAAAATCACTTTCCTTTAAGTTACTGTGAGTTAAAGGAGCTGTATATTGTGCTTTATTTTTTTTTAATGTACATTAATGTCATTGTTTATTACCGTGACCAATATTTTATTACTTAAGCTAGATTTTAAGGTTGAGTTTTATAAAAGTAATTATATTGCACTTGCTTATGTCTTCTGATTAGCGAAAAACATGTTCCAGCTTGCCTCCAAATTAAGCTACTCACATTTGTCTGCTTGCTCTCCTAAATATGAGTAGTGGCTAAGTCAAGAATAAAACAACTTGCCTCACCTTCTGCAGACTTTCAAGATACTTGTGTATTTAGAGATTTTACAAGCTTCTAACCTGATGCAGTATCGTACTGGAATTTGAATATGGCCAGTAATGATCTTGTTGTTAACAAGACCTATTATGCAGAATTTACCAGGCTATAGACCAGATTAATCTGTTTTGAAATAGCATTTCTATTGAAAACTGTTATTCTCTTTGAGGAATTGACATCACGACCTCACGTGTTTAAAGGTTTGCATATCAGGACAAGTTTAGCTCTTTCTTTTAACCTTCTTAGTTGTTGATTCCATTGAAATGTGAACTGAAGTTATCCTTAATATTGCTTTATCGAATGCTTTCTAACTTATCTTAACCGCTTTTTTTAGGAAGTTGCGTGTTCTTAAACAGTCTGTTATACTTGTTCGCATCTCTTCCGTATCTAATAAAGGTTTTGTCAGAGCCTTGGAGGCTGTCAACGAGTCAGACACCACAGCAACACATTGATCTAAAGAAGAACCCTGAGATGTTATCCTGTGGCGGAGGATTTGGACCGGTATGTTTACTAAACACAAGTACCCCTTTAAAAACAATTTTCTTCCGAGTATGCCAGTCTAAACATTTCAGATATGTAATAATGTTGCACATCAAAGGTGCAATACGTGCTTTTAAATGCATGTGTTTAATGCTTTCCCACGACATGGACGTGCTCAGAAAAATCTGCATCGCCTTTTTCTCATATCCCACTACAAGAGTGGATTATTCTTAAGGAAATACACAGTTATCAAATGTGATACAGGGCTCCATGACAGAGAGATCTAATAAAGTGGGGGCTTTTATCACATTACCTATGCCCAGAGCTTCTGTACAGCAGGCTATTATTACAGTGACAAATGCCTTATTACTTAAACTAGATTTTAAGGTTGGGATTTGTAAAAGTAATTATACTTGACTTGTTCTTTATATTTCCTGATTAATTAAAAAATATGTTCCTGCCTTCCTCCAGATTAAGCTTGCCCTTGTAAGTGTGAATAGCGGCTAAGTCAGGAATAAAACCGTGTTCTACAGCTTCTGTAGACTTTCAAGAAACTGGTGTATTGTTAGAGACAAGCTTCTGGCTTGCTGTAGTATTTTACCGGGATTTGAACAGGGCCATTGATGATGATACTGTTGTTAACAAGATCTGTTATACAGACTTTATGGGGCTATAGACTAGATTAATCTGTTTTCAAAAAACGTTTCTATTAAAAAAAAAAAACAAAACACAAAACTAAACAAAACAAAACAAACCCCACAATGAGAGGGATTACAGGACTGCTCTTTGCCATACAGAAATTAGGATAAGTGCAGTGTATTTTGGCTGGTTTGTCAAGCTGGAAGTTGTTCTTTTTGTGGTTTGGTTTGTGGGGTTTTTTTAGTATTTATTTAGTCATGTTTCTGATACAGCTTTCAGTAGTTCTTGAAGTTCGAATGAGTTTAAATTGCAGTATCAAGGAAGCTTAGCAATTGCAATGCTGCTCGATCATGAGAAATTGGCTTGCTCCAGCAGATTATGAAGTCAGTTTTTAGAATCCCCAAAAAGGTGTGATGTGGCACTAAAATATGTTTTTGGCTGCAGGAATTTCTAACGCTTTTTTCCTTTTGTATTTGCTAATGCTACGTTACCTGCTCTCTTCTTACTATTTCTTCATTCCTTTAATTTCCTTCCTTCAATTGTCTGCCTTTCCAAATAATCTTGCGTATTTTTCCATTTGTCATTTCTTGTATCCTTACAAAAACTGTGCTTTGGTTTGCTGAAGTAGCCCAGAGACTCAGTACATCAGGCTTTCTATGTGTGCGTTGTCTGTTGGTTTTGGGTTGGGTTTTTTTTAAGCATTCTGTAGAATATAGCCCTGTAGCAGTAATGGAGAGAAGACTGTCAGGCTGCTTGGCAGCAAAGAGCTTGAAGGTAGTGATCCTTCGAGTTAGGAAAGAGAGGAAGGAGGGTGGCAGCGGGATAGTCTGTGTTTACGAGGCATACTTTAAATGTAACATCAGACTGAAACTTGGGACAGTTATTGCTGCTGATGTTGAAATCGGACCGGAGCTCTGCTCATGATACGGGTGTTCAGAATCATAGCTTTGCTGTAGAGTCAGATGACCTTGTCTTTGGGCAGGTTTTCATAATACAGGGCTTGTATACTCTGTATTTATACAACGTATTTGTTTGCATCTGCAGAGTGATCCCATGAAACAGGGTGTTTAGGTATACAGCTGAACTATTTATTCCTTTCTACTTAAGCACTGAAGCTGTATAGCTTAGGACCAGACCTTGATAGGAGAAGGTCTTTGGACAAGTACTCTATTTGAAAATACTAAAGCTGGGAAATATTGCAGACATATATTCAGAAAATGTTAATTCCATGCACTTCAGATGAGAATAGAACTGTTTCCTTAAGTGGAATCAGTCTTCAGAAATGATGCATAAAATGTGGAAGCTTAAGTTTTGCTTGAGGAGAAATTGCAACTAATTTTAAAAACCGCATAGTAAGAACTGTGTAATCATGTATAAGATAATTTAGGAATGGAAGGAAAAAGAAAAACTTCAGAACTTGTTTTTCTCTTCCTTCTTCCCCTAGGTGGCTGATGATGGTTATGGTGTTTCTTACATTATCTTGGATGAAAATTCCATCCATTTCCATGTCTCCAGCAAAATATCTTGTTCTGAGACGGTAAGAGTCAGTCCTTTCCTATGGTTTAATAGATTTGTTCTGATATCTGCTTATAAAACTGTTCTACTTGCTGTCTAAAAAAATCCGGTAGGTCTTGCAACATAGAGTTCTAATGTGTTTTTTATTTCTCGACATAGGCTGTTTTGTTGGAGGGTGTTTTTTTTTGTCTCCACTCCTATACATTTAATAGCTTTATGAACCAAGGAAAACATGTTCTGTTTCACTTCTGTTTTCGAGCATAAAGAAAACCTGTGGCCCAAGGTCATCTTTGCACATGTGTAGGTCCCTGGAACTCGTGTAAAATGACTTATATCTGCCCCATAAACAGTAAGATGGATGTCTCCTGGTTTTTGTTATTACAGTTTTGCATTGATTTTTCTCTGGCTGCAGTTGTAAAGACAGAGTAAAATGTAAGCTCCCTATTCTTTAAATCTTCTTGGTTTAAATAATACTGAAAGAAGCTAGCCCGTATGTTGTAGTCTGTGCTGAAGAAACATAATTAACAAAAAATTTACTAGAATAACACCCATTATTACAACGTAGTAGATGTCATCTGTTCAATATCCTGCTGTTGTGGAGGCCTGCTTTGAATGAGCTTCAATTCATCAGTCCCCTTTAGATTTTTATGACTTTAATAAACAAGCTGAGTTTGTTCAGGATTACATAGCTGAACTAGTTTTCCTCTTTTGACCTTAACTTGTCCAAGAGATCTTGGTGCCTTTGGTTAATCATTAAAAATTAGGGAATACAACTTTGTTTTTTCATGGTTCAAATTGTTCTTCGGATGGCTGTTAGCCTGTACTCTAAATTTCCCTGTGTTTTTTACTTATTAGTGAAGTCTAGGTCCATACAGAAAAGGCAGCATTTTATGTGCGTGGCCTTGATATTAGTCGGGTCTTTTGTAGTAGGTCCTGTAATATAGCTAATAATTTATATTTGTAATCTTAACTTCTTCCTTGTACCGTTCATCTGACACTTAGAATAAACAGAACGAGTTCATGGTTTGTTTACACTTAGATAATTGTGATTTTCATTTTCAATAATTCATGTAATTTTTCAATGGCAAACAATTTAGGATTCTGATAGGAACTCAAATACAAAATGTTTTTCTGCTCTTTCAGAACTTCCCAGGTCATTAGTCATACACTTTCGGAACGTTCTTTTGTTTTCTGAAATCAGCTTTTACAAAATCTTGTATTAAAAAACCAATACCAAAACACAGCTATTTTTAAGTAATAGAAAGCTATAGATGCGTCTGATTTCAAAAGGAGATGATGTCAGTTCTGTCCGTAGGAAAGTAAATGCATAATGAAGAGCTCATTAGTCAGTAATAGCATAAACCTGAGTTAATTTGTATAGCATTAAAATTTTTGTGGTTTAAATTCCCCATTTTATGGTCAAATACTTGCCCCAATTCCGTAAGCTCTGAAATTACAAAATGTTAAAAGGTTCCTTCTTTTACCTGAAAGATAACTGTTGATTGACAGTACGAGTCTTTGGTTTTGTTTTGTTTGTTTGTTTGTTTTTAAAGGATTCTTCTCGTTTTGGAAGAAACCTCCAAAAAGCACTGGTTGACATCATGGGTTTATTTAACCTTAGTAAAAACTGTACCAAGTGATTCTCCTTGTTTGGTGCCAAGCAATCTCCTGTTGTTGGGATGAGAACTCTTCTGCACAGTGAATGAGAGCAAAGTTTGTCAAACAGTAGCTGGTGAAGAAACTTGAGTCAACATCTTCTTGATCACCTGTGAAAACCTTGAAAACCTTAGCAGTGCATCAAATGTTTTTGTTGTTTTTTTTTTTTTCTCTCTCTCCTCCCCCGTAGTTTGTGGAAATAAACTCTTCCAAAGGATGACTTTTGAAATCTTGTATGTAGGGACGAAGTATAGCATCATTGCATGAAGTCATGTATATTCTAACTCCTGCAGTTTTCTCTTAGTTTGTATACACTTGCTCTTTTTTTACTTAAAATTAGTCTACTTGTATTCCAGAATCAAAGGGATAAAACACACCATCTTAAGCTCAAATACTAGAAAAAGTTCAATTTGCTATGTATTTATAGCAGAATGTTCTTCAATATATCTGCTGCTTTATGTCAATGATTGACAAAACTTACGGCTGTTTACCTTCATTGTTTTTTTTTTTAAAGGTAATTTCTGTAAAACATAAGAAGATCCTTGACATAACCCACTGTAACATACCAAGTTGTAGAAATTTTTGGGCTTTTGGGAAAAAAAAAAAAAGGGTAATGCTACATTGAGTAGTAAAATGTGTCACCTAATTAGCAGGTATCACACTTTTCTTAACAAACATGTTTGCCACATCGTTGATTTTTATCTCTGTATAAATAAATGAACCTTTGTGCTTGTTCATGTGAGTGCCTTAGAAAAAGAGAGAGCCTAAACCCTGGAAAGAAGCTTATGCTGGGAGTTGGTTTTACATTGTCTTAGCAGTGAAGGAGGTGAAGTAGTAGTAATGCAGATCTAGTTTTCAAGTTACCGGTTAGGTTGATGTGGCATAAGTAGGCTTGAATATGTTGCCATGTGGTGCAGTTACAGGCTTAAAGCCCTAACGAAATGCTCCCAGCTTAAGTGCAGAGATCAGATCCTGTGAAATGCAGGAGTAACTTTGTTTCAGAGCTACAGCTACTCCTGCGTTTATTTTGGTGAATGTTATTGGTGGTCGTTTGAGAGAAGAGTAAATGTCCATTTAGTTAAATGCAACCTCTTGGATAGTGGAGGATGCGGGGCTGCCTGTGGGAAGCAATCGTTTGCACTTTGCCTGCTTGCAGCTGGGGAAGACCACTACGCCATTGCCAACCACCTGCACGAGAAGGGCGAACTATTAAAGCTGGGGAAAATAGCTCCGGAATGGGAACGTCTTGACCTTCTCAAACCCCTCCTGAGAGATGCTCTCAGTCAAGTAGAGTTTCTGAAAGGTAGAAGGAGGGAAAAGCTATTTCACTCAAAAAGGAGCATGATGTTTCCAAGTGCAGGAATAAAATGGCTGCTACAAAAAGGGAGTAACTTTGTGGGTGATGCTTCTCCTCCCCAGGCTTTATAGGTGTGGTTACTTTTTTACATCCTGCGGCGCAGTAAAGCGTACCTGTTAGCGCAACAGTTTTTTGGTTAGTTTTTTTTTTTTATGTAAGGTACATGGTGTTTAGTAACACAGTGAGTGCTGCTCCAGAGCTATGCTGATTTTAAAAGGCCTTTGGGGTTGATAAAAACCTTCTCATTAGACTTTGAAAGTTTTCTGGCCAGTATTTCTAACTTTCTGTGCCTCTTCGTGTTTGTTTGTTTGTTGGGACTCTCATCTAGCTGTTAAAACACCTATATGTGTATGTTTGAAGTGGGAAACCTCAAAGATCCCAGATGCATACTGAAGCAAAGGCATGCTTGCGTAAATTTAGGAAGCCTCACAGGAGTTAGCCAAAGACACTCATTATTTGATTAGGGTACAGGGTGTGGGAAAGGACACTTTGAAATAAGCCTTACTGCAGCTGGCAGGCCTGGCATTTATCAAACCACAACAATTTTATAGTCATCTACTTCTTCTGGAGCTGCAGAAATAATGCACTGTTTGGTTTGTTGTGTTTTGGTTTTTGTTTTTTGCTTTTTTTTGGTTGACCACTGACCAATCTGTGCTTAAATTAACATTAGGGCGTACTAGCTTGTAGGATTTTCTTTTTTTTTTTTTAAAAAAAAAGCCTAGATCTGACTCTCAGGTTTTAAATGTTTCAAGTCTAATTGTAGTTAGTGCAGTTATCAATGCAATTTTACATTCTTAGAGGGTAAATATAATTGGCACAGAAAGCTGGTTTTTATTGTAAATGTTTTGAACATTTTGTGGTGTTAAATGTGTCTTTTTTTTAATTTGGGATAGATCATAATTCCTAAACAGATAAGATTTTATTTTATTTCATTTTCTTTAAAGTGTCATCAGCATGTAAATAAAATACGCTTTTTGAATGTAAATCTTAGAAATCCACAGTGAATGCAGATAATTAATAAATAACTAATTTAAATCTTGATGTTCAATTTTGTGTAAATACAGCAAAACTGCTTACTTTTTTCCTCAAAAGCCATAGGAATGTAACTGAAATTACCTAGATTTGGATGAACCTTCTAGCACAATGTACTTTATAATAAAGGAAAATGTTCATATTCCAGAAAAACTACTAATTTGTTACTAAAACCTTGAATCACTTATTCTCGGTGATTTAAGAGCTCAAAGTTAGGGTTGAGTAGGTGGTAAAAGTCAGGTTGGGTGATAATAAATTGACCTGTTTATTAAATAGCCGTGTAGAATTGGTGGAATACCTCAAATTTACGTTTTCCAAATTCCTTATTTCAGCTATTTCATGCCAGAAATTAGGAGAGCATTAAGTGCCTTTAGAGGCTACAGTTGTCCAGGATTAACATAATTCCAAACTAAATATTCTTTTAAGGGTTGGGTTTTCTGAGGGACTAAGGAAATGTGTGCCTGACCCTGAAAATCATGGTTCTAATTCAGCCTTTGTACCAATTGTTTTCTCATATAAAATATATTCGTTTAAGCTAGATTTTTTTTTTATCTTGTTCAATTGCTCTATATCTGTGTTTGGTTATTTACATCCAATGCTTTGTCTCGTATTTTCTACCCTCCTCTGACTTCAAAAATAAAATAAAATTTCACAATTACCACTACTTATGTTTAATATCTTTTGTATCTTCTTCCCAGCTCGCTTGCTGCTGTTTCTGGACTTATGAAATCATTGCTATTAAATCCAGTTAGGAATGGTAATAGCAGACAATTCAGTTTATTTTAGCAGTGATTTATACATGTCGTGCTATGCGTTAATGAACAATACTTCTTTTTTAGGTTCAGTAGAAAGAAGAAACAACGTAGGTCTTGCTTTAGGTGAGGTTTTTTTTCCTGAGAACTGCTGGAGTGTTCCTGTGAAACAGTCTGTCCACAAGGTAGTGGGTAGCACTGGTTTGATCTTTACAGTGAATAATCCATGGACTATGAATGGTAAGGCAGTGGAGAACTGATTCAAGCACAGAAAGTTAACATCGTTAAAATGTTATTTGCGTTATCTGAAGTGATAACTCCTTTGAAATAACGTTAAAACTGAGGACTACCTTGAGAGACTTGAAGAGGATTTTTTTATTTTTTTTTTTTTTTTTTTACCCTTTGAAGATTCGCATGCTGGTTTTTTTTGAATTGCTGTTTAACACAAACAAAACCCCACCAAACAACAAAAACCAACCACACACACGAATCACCGGATAGTTTTGTGTGACAGAGCATTTTCACAGTCATTTAGCTTGCTGCCTTTCTGGATGTTGCAGCCTTCCCTACATGAAAGAACACAGTGATTTCAATTTCACACTTCATCTCTTAGGTGTTGTTAGGTCCTGGTTGTATTTCAAACATCTCCCACCAAGGCTGGATACTGAAATTGTAAATTGGTATGTTCAATCTGAACAGAAGTGCTCGGTGGAAACTTTGTAGGCACAGAAAATACTGATTTATTTGGGCGGTTTTTCCCCTCTTTTCCCTTCGCCTGTTTTTAAGGGTGGCAGGTATAAGATGCATCTTATACTCAGAAAATGTTGCTGTAGTTGTACGTGATGCGTGGGATTAATCGGCTCTGGCTGAGATGAATGAACTCCTCTTGGGAAGTGCTGGAATCCCAAACTTGGCTGTTAGACGAAACCTTTGAGAGGGGAAGAGAAAGTATGGGGTTGGGTTGGGTTGGGTTGGTCTGTTCTGGTTTTCCCCAGCTTTCACAGCTGCAGACCCAGGGCTGGTGGAGTAGAATTTTGTAAGCAAAATGAAAAATTGATTCTGGTTTCTTCTTCGGTTAATTGTATGGAATCATTATGGTTGGAAGAGACCTCAAAGAGCATCAAGTCCAACCGTATGGCACCTTATGCACGAAAGGCGGCTTGAAATTGTTTTGGGTCTTTTTAGTTGCTGTAGTTTGTGTTCGTTTTTTTTTTTTTTTTTTTAGGAAATTCTGTGTTAAGAAATGAAGACGTCAGTCTATAAAAGGGAAAGTTCAGGTTCGATTCCTGCTTTCAAGGAAGCCCTCCTTTACCGTAGATGGCCCTGGGTGGCAGCCTGGCGGGTTTAGACCCTTCCGCGTGGATGGTAACAAGGGAGTGGGTTCTGGGCCGCCTTTGACCCCTCGCCATGCGGGGTAATTGCGGGGGCAGCCGTC
>NW_009600959.1:0-49744 GCF_000690535.1 Cariama cristata
GTCTGGGATTCTGCGTGATTCTGCGGTCGGGGTGTTTTATCAGCCCAGCCTCTGCTGGGGGTCCTGCCAAGCCTCCTGTCCGAGAACCTGACACTTGGGAGACTGCGTTTTTGAGGGCTGATGGGGTGGGTTTTCTCTTGGCTTTTGCTGTGAGAGTTGTAAACCAAGAAGTGACATTTCTAGGGAGTTGGCAATTAGGTCTGAAATACAGTTACGTTTATGTGGCCGGGCTCTGCTACACCAGCAGGCTCTCCCCAGCTCTGTATCTCACGCAGCATCCAGTTCTGCTTAGAATGCCAGGCCCTTCAAGCTATTCATATTGGAGGGACTTCTTATTTAACCCTTCTTTCTGATGGCTTTTTTTCCTCTACAGGTTCTTGTGTTTTACTCCACATCATCTCAGATTTTACTCTTCCTGCTGCATGCACGTTGTACTTGCATTTCAAGTAGCCTTTCAGATGACGCCTAGGACAAAAGCACATCATCTCCAAAATTTTATAGGACTTAAGGCCTAAATCACACCTGCAGAGGCCTCTCTTAGGCCCTGCAGGGCGATTCGATGAGAAACTAAATTAAAAATCTATGGCTTGAGTAAGTCTGTTAGAGGGTTGCTGTTGATTCTTGGTAGGACAGTGCAGTCCAAAAGGACAATCCTTTTTGTTTCTAGCTAACACAGAGCAAAGTGCTGCAATTGTATTAAATTTTTATCTTTTTGATAAAAGGATCACACTAACTGAGAAAAGGTATTGTTTCTTAGGAGACCCTTGCTCCAGGACGTTGATCCTTCTCTTTTTAGTGTCACGTAAGAGTTTGAGACTACATTGATAGTGAGCGTGATGTTGGCATCAGTGCTTCAGAAAGTGACTTGATGAACTGCGTCATCTAATCAGAAATGCTGACTCCTCTGTTAAATCACTTTGTGTTGTTTCATTAATTTTTTACACCCCGCATAAATGAGTTTGCTGCTTTCCGTCACTTGGAGCTAGGATGAGAAATATTTGGTTAGACTGGGGGTGGGGAATTGTCCATTCACAAGGTCAATGTGATGAAACCGTTGATTAGATGAACACATTCTTTCTTCTCCAAAATATATGATCTAATAAGGCAAGAAGTGAAATGTTTCATGGCCTGTTAACCATGCTGGATAATACACAGCAGGGCATAAAAAGCTGGAGGCAGAATTTGGCACAAAAGAATCTTTAACTAGTTTATTTTGAGATACTTGTTCAGAGGAACTGTGTCAGTCCTTGTAAATTTAGTCTAATAGTATATGTCGTATGCATTAAGTGAAAAACCTTCTCCTAACAATGGTGAAAGTTTGCTGTTTTCTTGCTTCTATTCAATGTGTTCCAATTCTGAAAACATCTGGTCAAGCAAGAGAAATAAACCTTGTGTGTGACTGCTTACCTTTGAAAGAAGAAACTGCACTGAATCCAAGTGTTTGTGGGATTTTGTTTTGATATAGCCATGTAAAAAAAAAAATTGCAAAAATAAAAAATCTGGACTTTGTCGTAATGCTACATTTAATAAAGTGAGCATATGGGCCCGACCATGCGTGGAGCTGAGCATCACCAATATCTTTATTCAACAGCGATGGTAACGTGCTGAAGGTCCTCTGTTACTTCAGCAATTAGAAGATGTGAGGAGGAGAACTATTCAGTCCAGGTTATTTAATTCTATATTGCGTTCCTTTTCTGCCATTGAGAGCACTGCGGTGACCGAGCTAGAGCTGAGCATAAAATGTGGCCTCTGCAGCTCATAGGGAAGGGTACAGCATCTCACTTCTGATCCACTTTCCTTTTTGGAGTGGAGGTCATAAAACCGTATCCAGGATAAAAACCACTCTCGCATTTTGACACAGATACTAAAGCATGAGGTAAGCATTCCAAGTGAGAGTATTTATTTCTTCATCTATTGCCTCTTCCATGAGGAAAATGCACCCCACTGAAGAGACACTTCGGTTAAACACTTGTGGTTGAGGGGAGAGTGCAGGGTCATTGTAGAAGAAGTCTTCACACCTTAGCAAGAAGGAGCTTGTCTATTTATTTTGTGTTGTGTATGTTCCTTCTTTGTGGGTCTGATCCTCAGTTGGGATAAATTGTCTCACCTCTGTGGATCTGACTCCTTTGGACAACCTGGTGCTGATGTGCTGTGCTATTCTTTTCAAATCTGCCTGACGGGATCAGAGGATGTGTAGGCTAGGTGAGCAAAGCTGTGTTGACGACCTGGGAAGATATCCTGCCCTGAGGAAACAATAAAAATAAATGTTCATTATTCCTGTAGCTCGTGTCCTGAAGAAGCCTGTGAAAGTCAGGAGTTATGGACCGATCCAGTGCTTATGGTGACATTTATTGTAAGGTCGCACACATAAACCGGAGAAGGAAAGGTGGCTTAAAGAATGTTAAGTAACTCTAAGTTTTCAGTTCATTCATGTTTCAAAAAGTAGGAAGGCAGACTTTAGTGACAGCTTATGTTAGTACAGGTGCAGTTAATTTTTCTTTTTCTGCTGTTGTGTAATGCGAGTAGCAGGTATTCCCCATACAGTCAAAAATGCATGATGGATATTAACTCCCCAGCTCAGTAGCTCATTTGTGCAGCTTGGGAAAGAACTACAAATTGTTTCCCATGGACGTTTACCTAAATTAATACTGAAATTTGCTTCAGCTGGATTTGCTGTGTTTTCAGTGTGATTTCCCAGAGAACAGCTGAATGAATGATTTGTGTGCATGTGACGAGCACAACTCAAACTCCCACTCAATAGTTTTTTCCACTGATGATTGTGTATGGGAAGGAACATCCTTCAACGCAGCTATGCTAAGGATGCCTTGCACTCAGTGAGGGAGGCCAGTAAATCATTGGAGGAAAGAATTGTAACTTTTAAAAGACCGAGACAAAATTTTATTTTGGGGAGTAATTTTGTACTTCATTCAGTGGAAAATAGCCTTTCTTGAGGATTTGGAGGGGAGAACGCTGGACCTGGATTTTCATGTAATTGTGTGGACTCATTGCTGAGAAGTAAATATATTCAGTACTTTTTTCTTTGACATTGGAGCTCTGTGGATTAGCTGTGCCTGTGCTTGTAAAACATAGATTATTATTTCTCTACTCAAATAAGTGTTTTTGTTATGTGCTGCCTCGCTGATGCTAAAGGGTGCAAGGCTGAGTTTATAATCAAAATGAGAAACTCTGGGACTGCGATCTTTTGGGGAAGGAGCAGCAGTTTAGGAAGAAGCAGATGTGCCCCAGTAGTGCCTATGCTGGGATGATGCTGGGGTGATGCCGAGTTAAGATGGGACATCCTTCACTGTGGCATCCTGGAAATACCTGTGGGAAAGGCATTGTGCAACCCTTGATATTTTTCACCTGTTATTAGTCCTGTCCGGCTTGTTCTCACAAGAAGGAATGATGCGACCAATTTATATGGTAGTGCATCAGGACTTGGAAAAGAGGCAAGCTTAAAACGGGATTTGCAGCAAGAGGACAGAAGTTCTCCTAAGCCGTGAGGTCACTTACTTTTCAAAGCTACTTTGGCATGGAAGGAACCTCTCGATACATACCCATCACCCAGTGTGCCGAAATGTCCTCCGGTTCAATACTTCGCTGCTTTATTTCTCTCATATTTTGAAATATCCTCTTCTAGGAAAATAAGACAACTCTGTCTTTGGACTGGCCCTGAACAGTAATTCCTCAGTCAAACATAACAACGTCACAAATGAGCCTGGACAGCTGTTTCCCACATATAGTATATGTATATATTCTATACACGGTAATAAAGCTTGGTTTTCACTATTTGAAAAGTTCTGCAGTCTCCCTGCCCCCTCCTGCAGTCAATGGCAAATGTTGTTCTCAAAACTCCACTTGTCACATTTTGTTCTCGAGAACAGGGAGGATATTAAGATATACTGGCTTCTTTCCTTGAGTGCATTTCAATCTGTATTTTGTAAAATGAGAGCCCAAATCCTTCTCACATTACTTATGCTTTAATCACACTGTGCTCTCCCAAGATTGTTTTAATCGCATTTGCATCAGCAGGAGTAACTCTGTATGATGAGCAATATTTCATCTGCGAACAGAGGAGACAGATCTCGGGCGCGTGATGAGGAAGGAACTGGCTGTCCTGGATTTGTTACAGCGCAGATCTCTAGCGAAGAATGGTGTAGCAACCCGATTTGAGAAATAGATATTCAAGAATTCGAATGAACAAAAGCTATTTTTACAGTTTTCCTGAGGACCTGTCAAGTGTGATAGTTCCCTTTTAATTTTCTACTAAATGGCTTTTTGGCATGCGTTAACTCCCAAGAAGCGCGATGCTGCCTAGTGCAGCAGACATCATTTTGTACTTTAGCCACGACATTACCGTATATGAGAACTGAAAAGTTATATAGATATTACACCAATATATAAACCATGTGTGTTAGAAAGACAAGTTCAGTTTTGAAATATTTGACTTAGCTATGCTTTTCACTTTCAATCTGTGCCAAACATGTGCTTGAATGACTGATGGAGTCATATGGTTCCCTGAATAAAGCACTTTATTGTGCGCAGACTTAGAGCCTTCCAACAGTTGTATTACAGAAGCTTGAAGATTAAGATGATCCAACTGCTTAGGGGGTATGTTCCACAATGAACATTTTATCTTTCTTTCCCCCCCCCCCCTCTATTTTTTGCCTTAATATGTGTCATAAGTTTGTTCAGCTGGTCGCGCAGCGACACTGACCGCAGAGCCTTTGGTGGAGAAGAACAGCAAGTTACCTTCAAATTTAAGCTCTCACTCCCATGTCCGTATTAAAATGTTGAACATATAACTTTTTCCCTGGAGTTTATGGGATTTCGTGGGGGAGGGGTGGGAGGGCTGTTCCCAGTTGCAGATTGTTTCATCAGCAGAATTAGATTTAGGAAGGGAATAACTCATGCAAGAACAAGTGATGACAGGAGATAGTTCTTAGAATTATAAACCTGAAATATTAAAAAGCATGTTTTTAATGCTGTTTAGTTAAAGGGGATCAGTGTATCTCAAACTCCTGTTTCTCATCCGAGCAGTCAGTGCTTGTGAAGCTGCTTAGTGTGAAAGATCAAGTGGACATGCTGCAAAGATCAGTCCAAAGTTGACAGACCTGTCAAGCTGGAGAGAGGAGCTTTTCCCATTAGAATCAGAAAGAACAGAAAATTAAATTCAGAAATGCATGGAGTCGTCTTGCTGCTGCCTGTCCTCAGGCTCATCAAAGACCTTTGCTGACTTTTGATGTTTTAAAAATTTTGTACATGAGTAGTAATTTTGCAATGTGAAGGAAAAGGCAAGATTCAAGCCCAAGAAGATCCATGGAATTAGTTGCTTTTCAAAAGTTACTTGTGCTTAAATGCCTGAGGTCTTGGGTTTGGGAATGGGGGGAGGAGGGAGAAAACAAGTAAAACTTTGTGTTTAGTTAGGTGGCTTGCTTTTTTTTTTTTTTCCTTTTTTTAAAAAAAAATAATTCTTTTCCAGGCAGGCCATGAAAGGACTAATTTTACTAGATTTTGCAGAGAAAATCAATGTACTGCTTACATGTGCAAAGGTTAGTTGGAAAAATAATTTATGATTTTGAACTAATAAAAACTTTACTGCAAGAGATAAGATTTTTATTTTCTGCACAGTCAAATCTTGCCCAGACTTTTGTGCTTACATACAGATGAGGGCAGAGTCTGGCATGTTATGTCTTTTTTTTAAAGCTGGGTAAGTGCTGTTAGTGGGATAAGGGGATGGACCTTATCAGTGTGCCGGAGTTTTTGATTTTTGTCCTTTCTTTTGAGAGGGTGTCCGTGTTTTCAGCTGGTGGTTAGTGTAAATTTTAAGATGGGTGGACAGTTGACTTTAAGGTAAGCTATTGCTTATCTGACCCTGTGCAAGTTACTGGGCTTGCTTTCTTCCACCATTATGCACTGGAAATCTTGTACTGGTTTGTTTTGCAACATTTTCATACTTATTATCCGATATTATTATAATTTGCATTTTTGTTACATTAATAAGTGACAAGTTATTATTTTTCCTGTCTCAAACAGAATAGGTACCATTCTAGAAGGTGGTTTCAGCAAGATCTGTGCCTGGGTAATGTTTAGCTTGGGTGATGTTTTGGCTTCTGCTGGAAGATGGAGTGAAATAGAGGACTGGAAGCACACATCCCCACTCCTTGGCCAGATGCTTGGAGAGCTGACACTTTTTTCTTTATTTTTTGGCATGATCTAGTCTGAGTCCTAATGTTAACGATTTCCACTTAAAGCAAGTTGATTTTTATTTTTTTTTCCTTGATGCACAAGAGCTGAATGTGATCCTCTCTGCTCAGAACTTCTATATTGCAATCCTATCTAACTTAATGTATAGCCACTTTATACTCTTGCCATCTATAAATATATCAACACTGGCAAGATAGATACCAAGAGGTATATAAAGCTAAAGGACAATCATGGGTCCTGTCATGTTTGGTTTTCTAGATCATGCAAAATAATTCTTTTAGTTCCCTCCTTGCGATTCAGTCTTTCCACTTCCCTGCTCACCCTGGCAGCCTTTCCCATCCACCAGCTCCAGGCTGAATTAATAATTAATCTTCCGTGAATGCAGGTGAGGAGAAATGCCCACAGTATTCCAGATGTGCTTCTATTGCTAACTCTCAGGAGTAACTTCAATGTCTGATGTTCACTGGAAACACCTCTTTTGATGCATCACTCCAGAGCTGTCTTTGCTTCATGTGACATCGTTGTTATACTGAATAGCATGTATGGGTCTTTCTGGTGTCATTTGCCTTTGAAGATTGCCACTTAGAGCAGAAAACTTACTAGTCCCTACAGGTATGACCCTCCATTCTGTACTACTTGGCTTCAACCCTTTGCTCCAGCCTGCGAGTTACTGGATTCTTTTGTAATATTCCTGTCCTTCTCCGTGCAGACGTCATCTCCTAACAGGGAGCACTGGATTTCAGGAGGACACTTACACACATTGAGTAAAGGTTGCCGACAGAAATACTAAGACTGGTCTTAATACCTTTTCTTACTGAACCTTGGTAGAATCCTTTCTTTACCTGGCTGGTTAGCGATGTGCTTGGTGGGTAGTCTCTACTCCTTACCCAGTTCCACCCTCTTCTTAAATTTCCCAAGTTCACCCCCGTCTTGAAGCGCAAATGCTTGGTCCTCCTCTGTCAGTAAGTAAGCTTGGTAATTTTGGATTACAGAGTTCTATTTTGAGTCTGGAGGTGATAAAAGAATTGTCCCAAATAAGACATGAGAGAAAAGCAACCGATGGTGGGGATGAGGCTCTTTCCTATCTGATGGGTGTCCCCGCCGGCAGTGGTGGCTCTGTTGGGAATACCGCCCAGCTCGCTGGGGCTGGCGGCACAGAGCAGAGCCGAGGTATCCCGGGCTATCGGGGAAGCCGTCTGGCAGCAGAGCCCCTGGGAACGGCTCAGTAGAGGTAATTGCCAACGGTCGAGTGAGTGCTGGATGCAGCCGTGCATATAGCCCTTCCTCCATGGCCAGAAATGACCCACCCAAATCATGGGTCCCACTGACTGTGAACTAAGCTGAGGAGGGAAATGGATGAAGTATGCCCTTTCTGTCTTCCACAGTATTACCAAAGCCCTGCGATACAGAGCAGTGCTGTTAGCTGTTTTCAGTTTGTGGAAAGATGACTCTGTTCTATTATTCTTTTCTATCCTAAGATTATTCCAGTGCATTGGTGTTTTGTTGCAGATAGATAAGCCGTGACTTACAATTCTGAGCCCATTTGTAATATGAAAGGTAACACAACGATAATACAATTTAATTTAATTTCACCTTTTTTTATTCCCCTACTTCGGTTATTTTCACAACTGGGCAGTCACTGTGGTGGGTGGCATGAAGGATGTCTGGGCTCAGTGCAGCGGGGAGAGGGCTGCGGTCTAGGCTGGAGATGGGCTGGAGATGGGCATCCCGCAGCATCGCTGCGGCCGGGGTCATCGGCCCTGGGCTGGGCTTTGGTGGGGTGCTGGGACTGTACGAGCCCTTGGGTGCCTCGGGACCCTGACGGAATCATGTTAACATGTGTGGACCAAGACGTGCGGATGGGACTCCCAGAATGTGCACATCCACAACGGTAAGGAAGCACAGCATCATATGCTGGCCTTATTGTAAATCTGGATGTTAATAGATGGATGGCATTTAATAGACGGATGGTATTTGATAGACGGATGGTATTTATAAAACTCCACAGGTCTGACTCCTCTATCCTGTGCCGTGCCAGGGGAATGGGGAGCAAAACCAGCACTAGTGGGATGGCAGGGGTGTGCAGTTGGGGGCACATTTCCTTTTTTTCCTTCCACTTCAGCTCATTTTATCCAGACCCCCTCAGTACTGAGAGCATTCACCCTTTTGTTTACCAAAGGGACAAATAAATTGCACTGCCTGACTAAAAGCTTATTAATTTTAAGTAAATGCAAATCTGAAGTGTGTCTGGGCTTCTTCAGGAGGCAGCAGCCATTAAACAAAGATGTCACGTTGCACGCTTGGAGTTTATTTTGCACAGAGCTCGGAGGAACTGAAATACAAAGCAAAAAGATGAAAACTGTTCTTAACTTCTTTGCCAACAAGTCCTTGTATGATACCGTGCAAAGAAGAAAAGTTGTAGAAGTACATGGCAGATGAAAAATATTTAAGCCACACAAAAGTCACTGACAGATAACATCTACTCATCTCACTATTTGTACAAAGTATCTTTTATATGACTGAAAAAAAGAATAAAGGGCACTACATCAGCTTGTGGGCTGCTTGTGGATCAAAAGCGTTACCTTCAGTGCAGGCTGAAAATAGAAAACAGACACAACTGTGAGGTTTTTCATGTGAAGAAGTGGGAGACGAGCTTGCGTCAGGAAGAACTGGACAGAATTTCACTGAAATGGAAAATAAGTAGGTGAGTAAGTAGGTGCATGTGACACAAAAGATAGGAAACCTGGGTCTAATAAAAGTTTCTAGTAATACAGATGGCCTGATTTTCTTCCCCTCTCATGACATATTACTGAAATTTAAATTCTCTGATTTCAATTATTACTCTATTTATATTGCTGTAATACCAAGAGTCCCCATAGAGAAGAGGGCTCATTATTAATGTAATTCAAACAACTCTAATGGTCCCAGCTTCAAAGAAATCATAATGAAAATGGGTAAAGGAGATGAAGAGTGGCAGAGAGGAAATACCAGCACGTCTGCGTGCATGAAGAACCGCAGCGCTGGGAGCTCAGGGGATGTGATCAAGGTGATGGAAACCTTTCACTAGCGCAGATGTCCAGCCCCGTCCCATCACGCTCCTCTCCTGGTGCCCCTCGGATGCTCTTTGGGAGGGCTGGGCTTATGCGTGGAGATGGGTGGCCCGAAATCAACAGAAGAAAACTGGGAATGTGTTTTGTTCGGCCATTGTGCAACGGACTGGGTGAAGTACCCCTCACTGGGATAAATTGGTGTTTCCAGCTCAGTCTGAGGGGAGGACCGTGGATGCCGAAGGTTGTCCAAGGTTGCCAGCAGCCATCCCACCTTTGTACCTACCCAGAACCCCACACCCTTGCTCAGATTCAGGCCTGCGCATCTGTTTGTCCCATTTTTTCAAAGTTTCCTGCACACTTCAACTTCAATTTCTATGCTTACATTTTTTGGCCTGACTCTCTTCTTATGTTTTTTGTGTGTAGTTTTTTTTTTTTTTTTCCTCCTGACTAGGAAGACTCCCAGTCTTCCTCTACCCGTGTCTTATGTCTGTGTCCTGTTGTTCGGTCAGGCTCGGTGGCCCTTTAGATGCTGTCATCTTTCCCATCTCAGATGGACACGTGTGGGCTGCTCTTTGTTGGCTGTGATCCCTTATTTTCTGCAACGTCTTCTTTGAAGCTTTGCAATCAGGCTGCAGAATCCCATTTAAAGGATTTACCTTTTTATCTTCCCCCCACTTTGATATTTAAAGACTGATCTAGAGTTTACCTATCAGTTATACCTGTTTCTTCATTTTGTAGTCTTCCAGAAATATACATAGTACATAAATATAATGGCCTTAAATCAGAAAAACATTGTTATTTGATTTACGAAAGAAACTGTAATGTGCATATGTCACACTGAGGACAGTTGGGAGTTAAGGAAATGCGTAACGTTAAGCCTGTGCCCAAGCGCCCTTCAGAATGAGGCCCTGTGACTGGGCTGCAGGGCTTTCTCTGCCTTCCGCAGGAAGCTGTGATTTTTGTCACACCCAATAATTTAAATAAAAACATTCAGATAAGCAGCAAATTATTTGGCTGAAGGAAAGCAACCAGACAGAAATTGATCTTGTGTTTTATAAACGCTATGGCTTCAGAAGAGTTTGCAAACCCTAAATCTTGTCTGTGTTGTTTCCCTCAAATAAATTATCTTTTCCAATAAAGATATAACTGCTGCCTATAAACCTGTCTTGATGTCTGTCTCCAGACTATCAACGCTTCTGCACAATATGCATTTTCAGCGCGCAGATAAATAAGCATGTGTGTAAGATTAAATTTACTCATTGTAACCTTACTTTGTTATGCACCACGGGCATCACTTTGTCGTGATAGAATAGGAGTGGCAAGATTGAACCGTGCTTTGTGTAGATATTGTTCTCTTTTCCCGTGATATTTTTATAGTGGTTGCACTTTCCATGCCATGTAATGAGGGAATAACACATCTGTGCAGAAATGCTGATCCCTCTCCCCTCTCCTTTTTCTTATTTTTTCGGGTAATGTTCTGATGTTAATGCTTTGCAGAATTAATAAGAAAGGCAACTTGTGCATGTAGGAGTACGAGAAAGACTTCGATGCTTCCTGATATTTAGCTGCAGCTCCGTGGTATAAGACTGTATGGAAGCAATGTAGACAAGGTATCTGTGGGAGGAAAAGTATGCTCGTAAAGTTTCTTAAAATTTAGATTTCATGAAACTTTCAGAGTGCAAATCCTACAAAGTAATAGAAGGACCTGAGTCATTTAATTCATATAGTTGAGACTGCTCTAGTGAGCCAAGAAAAAAAAAAATCAGGGCTAGAGCCAAACTTTTCTCATTTCTCTGAGATATGCTTCATAAATTTCTGATCTGTGCAGGGAGCTTCATGCCTGATAATCAGAATAAAAAGCTGTGAGGTTCTGTCTAGAGCCTCCTAGGCAGATGAGATGGTATCTTGTGTGCCTCCATGGGGGTGAACCCAATCATGTGCAGGGTTCGGAGCATCCCTTCCAAGGGCTGACACTCCCAGAGCCCTGTCACTTGGGCTTGGGCTGCACTGAGGGTGGGGTGGGAACCCTTTCTCTACAGGAACACTTCCCTCTCCCCAATATACTTCATCTTTTTATCTTAATCCTTTTTTTATGATGTTTTAAGGAAAGTGTCATCTTTTTAAAAGCACGCTGGAGAATACTGAACTTGTCTTCCTCTCACTTCAGCTTAACGCTAATGTGTTACGGTTGTGGGGTCCAGGTGCATGCCAGGGCTCAGTGTGATGGTAGACCAAGAGTGTGGCAAACCCTGCCAGCGTTTTGTCTGTCCCGCAGCACCTGGAAGCCATTCCTATCTTCTCTTTAAGATTGATTCTCAATACCATTTCCAGCTCTTGTACTATGCTACTATTTTTTAGGACTCTGCTTTGACCAGCACAATACCATTAGTATGTTTAGTGAGGGGAAAAACACTTGATAAATGTTGCATACAAATAGCTTTTTGACATTGTGGTATGAATTGAAGTCATCTGACTGTGTAGGAGTAGAGCATTATTGCAGTGGGAGTTTATATTCTCATCCAGACTTTTTTTTCCTGCTAATGAGAATGTGCATCCTTGATGTTACGGGGTTCTCGGTACTTCGTGACCTCCTTACATGTTCATATAGAAATGCTGAGGCTGCTAAGTAAATATTCAGTCTTTTGTTGTACACAGTTCAGACGCGTTAAAACGGAGTACAGCCACACATTTCCATGTTTAGCAGAGTAAGATGGTGCATTAAGAAGTGTTTGGGGGACAATAAAATACCGAGGATTAAAACTGGTAAATCTGCAGTGTACAATAAACCTGGAGCTTTCGGGAACCTCAGATGGGGTTGTTCCATCTGTGCTGTGACTCCAGCTCGCAAAGTATGAGGACCAGCAGAAATGGGAAGGACATGAGGGAAAATCTGGGGTCACTGTCTGCCCTTGGGGAGCCCGTGTCATGCAACCACAGGGTTTGTTCACCCCAGGGAGCATAGGGCTCCAGTGACACCCCCAGGGCCACTGTCCCCCCTCCTACCACCACTGGTTTGATTCTGATCCAACACGACTGTATCTGAGAAGGATTGGGGAGTGGAATGATCAAGGCTAATTTCTTACCTTAATTATGGAAAAACAGTCCTGATAAAATCTCACCTCTTCTAAATCCCTGTAGCTTGCGTACCTTCTTAATGATAACGCCGAAAAGACAGACACCTAACCTACTGATTCCCCACTGCTATCAGCTTCAATGGGAAAAAAAATCCAAACTCTAGTATGATTATTAATGTAACTATTTACATCGTGATGCCAATATCTCTCCAATTTTTTTTATTGAAGTCTTGCATCCCATCTCCTTATCTTTGCATCCTGGTATCTGTAGTGTGCAGTCTTTGTCTTCTGCTGCTGCAGAAGCAGACCATCTGATCAACCTCGACACTTCTCTCCCAGAACCCCAGCTCTCTTAGAAATGTGTGTGGGTTTTGACACTGACAGTATGACCCCACAATGTTTTAATGTCTTTATTGTTTTCCTGAATTATTTTTTTTTGAAATATGCTGCCAGGTCCCTTAAATAACAAGGTTCATGTTGTCAGATGTTGTTCCTGACTAACATGAAGTGCTTCTCCTGGTCCCTAGGTGAGAATGTGGACAGCAAATTGGAGACCTCGAGACAGCAGATGCCAAAGGACCAGCCAGAAGATTATGAGATAACAATTCCCTTCCTTTTAAATGGAGAACGGTGGAGACCAGTAAATGGCATTTATTCAAAGGTTAGTCTTCATTTTGCCTGTTATTTTATTCTAAGGTGTATAGCAATTGGAAGGCTTTAGGGGAAAGTAAATGCACTTATTTCATTGTATCGGTTATAAGAGTATTTTTAAAGTTTCTGTAGAGAATCTGCTATCTAAAATTGTTACTTACCTAATTTAAGAACATGGATAAGGTCTTTGGTTGAAATTAATACCTTTTTACTGTAAAATGGCATTCTTATTTCTGATGGCAGAAATGGAAGCTTCAAGTGAAATAATTTTTTACAGAGGTTAACATACGTTGCTTGAGATTGGATCATACAACAGCAAAGCAGCCTCAAAACTGAGGGAAGGGCAAATACAACAAACACGTTTGTTTGATTAAATACAGTCTGATGGCAAGAACGTTATGGAAAAATGTAAATAATGTTGCTTCACTCACTGCAGCCCAAGGTGTTCCCTGGAGCCCGTCATGGGAGATGGCTCCCAAATGCCATCCCATGTATGGCGGGGGAAACCGGGGGCGAATCTCCCTTCAAACTCTGCTTTCCCTTTGCCTGGCAAGGGGATAATCTATCACTGGCTCTGACTAAGTGGAGATTGTTTCCCGCTCTTGACAGGCCCTGATAAGCTTTCCTCCTTTTCTTCCCCTCAGACATTGGCGGATAATATGGGTAGCTGTTTTTAAGAGAAAAGGGCTGTTTTCTGTCTCCTTGGTCTCCTGCTTGAAGTCCGAAGACAGGTTGTTGTTTATTATCATCAAAGATGTCATGGGAATCTCTTGCCCAACATTCTTAACTCAGGTCCAGTTCTTCTGATTGTCAGAATGAGGAGAAAAAAGTTAAATTTTTGAGTAGTTTAAAAAAAAAAAAAAAGAAAGGAAAAAACCCAAGCAAAACCCATCACACCCAAAGAATGCAAACAACCCAGACAGCCCATTAGAAACAGCTTTCCTTACTGTATTGGGAAAGTGTTTCATGGAGAAATCCTACTTGACTACTGCCGCCGTTTGCGGGACACGGTTTTGAATCATGCTGCTGATTGACAGAAGGAGGTGTGAAAAGAGATTTCAAAACAAGGGATCTGACTTTCAGAAAATCTTGTTTGGATTAAAATTTTGCTTCCTTTTTCTTTTTCCCTTCCAAAATGGAAAAGGAGGGCCAGCCCTGGTTTTGAATATCTGCAGTGATGAAAGGGATATCATTGTGGGTGTATAATGGCTTATCTTAGAGAGATAACACAGATGGCTTGGTCCTAGATGTATGTGCTACTCTATTTTTAGATCATTTAATTAGAAACAGGCGTTCTCCATATAGAGTTCTTTTAGCTACTCACTGTAGCTTTCTGAAAGAGAGTTACAACAGAGTATCTTTATGTGAGTAATGATAATGTGATTTATATCATTAATTTGTTTCCCAGAATTGCTTTCAGTTTAAGATGAACATTAGAAAAGATTTGTGGTTTGGTAGAAAGATCCACGTGCTGTATCAGCACTTTTTTTCTTTGAATACTTATTTTTCCATGGAAACTGTTATAAATTAAATACACAAAAGTGCAGATCGGGCTGTGGGAAGAACAACAGCATTAAACTGGTAGAGAAGAGTAATGAATAGCTTGTCACATAAATATTGATCAAAAGCACAAAAGTTAAATACTGTTGTATTTGACGGTTAAATAGGACCTATTGTTCTTCTACTCATTTCAAAGTGTTGCTCCGTTTAATTTTATATGAAGTAAAAAAAAAGTATGCGGTACTATGTGCTTATAACCAGGGGAATGGTATTGCAATAGAATATATAGTAAAATAAATAATGTAATGGGTATAAAAATGCCAAAGTATTAAAGTTATTTGTGTATAGATAATTGCCTCGCAATGATAGTCCCATTCTCCAATCCTTTGATCGTAAATACTCCTGCTTAACAATTAGTCCCTGAGAAACCACGCTAGTCATTTAGTGCAGCGTACTCTTTCGTTCCCATCTTGAAGATAAAACTGTCCTTTTATTTACCCCAGGAGTCACTGCAATATCTGTTGGAATATCTCATTCAAAATCTGTCAGGAATTATTATTAAGCTAATGACTTTCTCGTTGAGGACCATCTCATGCAGTACACTGTGCAGAGCAGGAGCAAAAAAGCTGAAACTTGTCACATTGTCTAATCGCACAAACACACAGACCTGCTCACCAGCAGCAATAAAATTACGTTTACCGAGAAGAAAAAAGTAAAAAACTTACTTAGCTGTAACCTGGTTTTACTTTAATATAGTTAGGGTGTACTTTTTCAAGGACGTCTAATGATTTAGGTATTTCCTAAGAATAAGAGTTCAAATTAATGGTAGGAAAAATCAAATTTTCGAATCAGACATGTAATCAAATTATTTTTAAAGAATTTGGATTTCCCTAAGTATAAATGTAGTGTTTTGTTTCTGAAGACAACCTGTCATTTACTGGGTGGATTTACTGGACCGCCCTCTCCACCCCAAGTCAAAGCTATGAGAGACCAGGATCTCATTGTGGTGGTATTATTTCAGGAATGCTATTGCTTCTTTCTTGTTTAAAAGGATGCATATGCTCATGCAAACACTTTATATAGCGAAGCACATTTAAAAAATAAAATATGTATACTTAAGAGACGTTACTATGGAAATGCATATATGTTTTTGCAACTGTACAATGCTGTTCATCTAGTTAGTGGTTGTGAACATTTCGCCTGGCTTCTTTTGTTGTATTCAGAAAAATTAGATCATTTTCAGTTAGAATATTTTAATGCTGCCCAGTTAAATTCTTTTATTAACTGGATATAATATTCAGTTGCTAATCCTGACCACGCCGCTAAAATCAGCGGCTACTATTTTGAGTATCCGGTTGTTGCTAGTCAGGACTACTAATGAGTAACTGTATTTGTGGGTGTGTGGCAGTGAAATGGGGACCCTGAAGTGTTGTGCAATGTTGCTCTGTGCTTTCAAACAATAGCTTCCCGTATTCGGTGCAGATGTGATTCCTGTCTTCACTGATATTTTGTGCGCATTATAGAATGTGCTGATAGGTCATTATACATTATAGCTCCAGTTCTCCTTCCACTTCTTTTTTTCATTTGTTCATCACTTTGCATTCTGTGTCAATTTTTTTTTTCCCCCAGTGCTTGATTTAAACCCAAGAGGGTTGGGTTCTTTTTTTCTTAAATTTTTCTAAGGTTTGAACAAAATTGTTTCATTTTTGTATTATTCAAGTGCAGGAAAAAGACTTTTCCCTACATGTTTCCAGCTGAATATTTTTCTTCAAACTTGGCTTGAGACTTGCAAATCAAGCCAAGTTTGATGAGAGTTGGGTAAGTGATGTTTTAGTACACAGAACACTTTAGGGAAGATTTTCAGAAGACCATCTGTTTGGCTTCAGCTTTTATCCTCACACCCTGTTAGGGACACACACTGGTTAATGTGTGCCAGATCCCTGCATCACAGGAGCTGTAGGTCAGGTAATACTGGTTGTGTTAGACCAGAGCCTGAAGCATGTGCCTTCTCTTGGAGAGACAAGCGCTAGGCTGGAAGCCTTTCGCATGGGCGTTAAGGGTTTCTTGGCTCCGTTTCTATGCTTAAAAGGTCGGAGCTGTGGGCAAACACTGCCTGCCAGAGACCATCCAGGGCAGACATGAAATCGGTGTGATACTGGGAGGGATCCCAGTGTGGCATCGCCCTGAGCTGACATTCATTCTCCCGGAGTGACACGCTCATTAATGAAGTTGGCTTTGTATCCAGGGTTTAGTCCAGCTCTTAAAATGCAGTAAGTTTCTGGGAAATTGAAAGCATTTTGTGCGTATACGATATGATCAATTATACAAGTAAACATAGAGTCCTCAGTTTGTGGCATCTGTCACTCAGGTGTGGGGGTTTTCTCTGGTCTTGGCTGTCCCAGATCTATAATGCCATTGCTGGCACCTGCAAGGACTTGACTATATTCATGAGGCTGATCAAGTGCTTTGAAAGATTTAATCCTCTGAGGTTTCTAAAAGCATATGAGCAAGTTAGGTGAAACGCTCCTTACTGGATAATGCTTTGCATCTTTTGATGCATATGCGCATACTTTTGTAATTCTGATCTCTGTGTCCGTCTGAGTGCAATATTAAACTACTCCGTACATACAGGCTACGACTGCCATTTGAAAAGACAAATTTGAATGTAGCTGAACCTGGGCAGGTATTGAGGGACCTGTAGCCAGGCAGCATGGAGCTGAGCATGGTTTCTGAAGAGCCACACGAGAAACTGGAAGGGCCTGAAATTCTTTAGGTTGCTTTGAGCTTGGAAGTTGCCAGTCCAGGTTGCTTTCAAATAATGCAGAGACTTTGTTTTTTAGCATTAAATTGGGGTGATATATAGAGGACAATGAGCAAATTTTGCTGTGTAACTTCTTAAAAATACTTAACTATGAGAAAGCAGATGCACACAATATACCTGTCAATGGATTAGACCCTTAATCCGCCTGAACCACAGTGGGTCTCACCCAATTCTTTTAAAGTACTACCACTGACCTCGATCTATAAAAAGTATATTGGAAAAGCAACCTCTGTCCCACCTTGCAGAGAGTTAGACCTCTCGTTTGGTGGCGGATGCTGGATGGCTTTCCACACACCAGGAGATTTGGATCCATTGCTGGTGGGGTTAGAGACAAGTGAAGGAAAAGAAAGCTGCCCATGGTGGGCAGAGAAGTTGGAGAGACCTGCTGACGGTTCCCTGATGAAGAACAGCTATGACTCCAACACCGATGACTTTTAAATCCAAATAAACCAGAAATTCGTTTTCCCCTTGGGGGAGGGGGGAATCAATTCAGAGAACATTAAAACTGCTTCACCAAGTTTAAACTTTCAAGGCCAGATTCAGTTTCCTTCTTTGGCTGGACTGGTATAAATCAAGTTTGCAAATCGAAGTGTTTTCAAAAAAGGAGAAAAGAAAGATGAAAAGACAGAGTTCCTTTTCTTGTAGCGATACTCTCTTTTCTCTTTCTTGGTGTTATGTTATACTTTGAATATAAACTCTAGCAATGAAATGCAAAGATGAAGATGAAGGCCAGCTATAAATATATACTTAGACCATATTTCTTCTGGTTTTTAAGTGTACGCTTGTCACAGCTCAAAAGATTCTGCATGTAAAGTGGCAGAAGATTACCATTTTTTACTGCTTAGCATGCATTGCATCTCACTGGACTTGCAAAGAGGTAGCTTTTGCATTTCTGCCTGCCTCATTCGTGAAGTATTGTGTTACAGATTGCGTTCATAAAGACACATCAGAATCTTGAATATCTGTATGTCATTCTGGACACTGATTGCTTGAATCTCAATGTGAAATTCTCCACTATCTGTAAAAGTATCGTGCTCTGACAGTTAGTTGGTCTTTATAGTTCTCCAGATTTATCAAATATATTGGATGTCACACTGATTCTTTTCACCTTGTTGCATTTTTTTCATGCCTTCGCCATAAGGCCCTAAGTCAGCACCTACTGAAATAGGGACTTTTGCCACTGAAACAAAAAATCATTGGAAAGAGCAAGAAATAACCTTAAATTTGTTGAAAAGCCACAGTAAGAACACTGGAGATTCAAGACCATATTTGAAGATGCTAAGCAGGGATGAGCCTTACTCATTTGATCCTATCTTTATGCTCTTGCGTTGCTGCTTTTCTCTTGCAAACTGGTAGAATAGGCACAGTCTATCATAGTCCTGCCTATTGTCCAGAGTTATGGTGTGCACACCACATTCAGTATTATTATAAAGTTATTGATGTATCCATCAGAAAGACCCCAATTTAACAAGATCTCTGTGCTGCTCCACATTTCCCCTCTTTGCCACACCTCTTGGTGTTCCCACGTGAGTCTAATATAGGGTTTGATGCATGGAGTACAGCTGAGGGGCCTGCTATGTCAGATAATTAATTTAGTGCTCAGTGTTTTCAAGAGCAAACCCATTCAAGTTTATTTCATAATTGGCATAGCCTTCGTGCAAGTGATAATTGTTTATATTCCCTTCAACAGAGCCTCCTGCTGTTCTTTTTCATTTGAAATAATTACCAAAGTTTAGACTTCCAGACAATAGTATTAAGGGGGATCATACAGTGCTGCTTAAACAAGTCTTTGAAGACTGAGAGGACAGCTTTCATAGCTCTTTTACGTAGTTGTTTTACATATCTTAAGAGAGAGGGGTATAAAAAGAATTTATAGTCCTCTCCATATTTTTATGACTCATGAGTATCAGATATAAGAGGCAGAGCTGTGTCATCAGCTGGGAATGTAGCTTGGCACAGCCAGCCTCGGCGGTGTGAGAAACTCCACTAATCCTCGATAAAATTCTCTGGAAGATCTGCTCCTTGAGCCTTTAATTAGTAACCTGGTAGTCATTAATTTAATAGCCTAGTAAACAATCTGTTATTTCTTTTGCTTTTTATTGTACCTATACCCCTGCCTTGTAGGGCCACTGTGAGGGCTAATTAGTTCAAATATGCCCTATTATTTAATAACTCTTCTGCATTTGTTTAATTCGGAAATAGCATAATTTTTGCATGGAAGCTGTTAGGAAAGGGAGCGTGTCACCTCCTCTGGCACTCAGTTGAATTTCTGTGACTGTGCTGGTAGGGCTGGATTGCCTCACTGGGTGAGCAAAAGCAGCTTAAAGCCACCCCCTGCACCTTATCTTGTGCAAGAGGAGTTCTTCAAGGAGGAAATCACGTTCCCTCCTTCTCAGCCAGCCCCATACCTGTGTTTAACCAATCGATCAATCCGATAATTTCATTTATTCAATTTTTTAGAAACGTCGGTAGGTGTATTCTGGTTCTAGGGACTTGCTGAATCTTACATAGCAGCTACAGGCTTGAGAAATTCCTGGAGCTGGGACCACCAATAAAAACTTTGTGTTGGTGACTGAGTAGGGGAAATTCTTTTCTCTGTCTGCACTGAATCAGTGCCCTAGTTTCAAGTAGATATACTAGTATTCATTTCCTGCCTGAAACACTTGGGCATACTGGGAAGTGTTAAGCAATTGGGATTCATCCCAGAAAACGGTCCGTTTCATTTTTCGCTTAAGTGATACAGTGTGTTAAGTTTGTAAAGTTTTGTGCGATAGCTCATGCACAATATAAATAGCAGATATTATTGAGAGAGATTGCCATTTCAATAAACAGAAAATGGAGAGTTTTATATTAACCATCCACCAGACACCACCCCCCCTCCCCTTAGCATCTTGGAGCCCTCAATGGGGTGAAAGTCCCTTTCATCAGCTTGTATCACGCTGAGCTGTTGGGAGGAATTTTGTCATACTTGGCCAACAAAGATCCCCAGTGATATAATAGTCTTGGGCGAGCTCTGTCTCCCCATACCACCCGGCCTCCCTCTGCCAGCGATTGTATATGCCGGGGCTCTGCAGAAGTGCTTTGTTGCGTTTGCTGCCGGTGACCCACCAGCTATGAGGTAGTGTCTCAGATTTGAGCTTGAGGAATCCATTCATATGTTCTTTTGTAAGGTGATGGGGCTGAAGCAATGTTCTTTACTATGAGTTTTCAGACTAGTATTTAAAAAAAAAAACAACAAACACCCAAACAAACAGATCATCCTTTCCATAATAAAATGGGACAAATATTTTGATCTTAATGATGCAGTTAATGCTAGCAACCCTTTAACGTGGTATTGAAATCTAAAACTAAGTTCTTGCAATTATGCGGCATTACGCTGAGTTTGTAAAGCGCTTGTACTGAGGCATTTTCATATTGAATTAATTTAGCTTATACTTGGCTATTTCATGTCTCTTGCAACAGATCTTGTGAGCGTAAGGTATGAATTTCAGTGTTGGATTAAAATAATACTTTGCTTTCCAGCTCTGAACATGTGATCATTTTTTTTACAGGCAAAAGGAGAATCTCCCTTACTCTTAAACCTTACTGTGATTGCCTTGAATCAAACCGAGCACAATGCAATTCCTTCAGCGGGCTCTCTCCCACCGTACGCTCTTGGTATATGGAGTGTTCAGCTCCTGCAAGGAGTCGTTTGAGGGCTTGCAGGTAACAGCAGAAGAACTTGGGGCCTTTCCAAGGACTAAAGTCCTCTGAGCAGGGAAGGACCATGGAAACTAAGAGCTGCTGACATCAGCTGTGACGAAGACCCTTATCTCAGGAAGCCATAGTAAATTGAATTGTACTGAGTGTATATTTTAGGGATTTAAGAGGTAAATTTAGCTGGTCGATCCACTGAGTCCTATTGTTAACAAGCCCAATGCCTTTGTTGTGGAATTACAGCTCTATTTCAATATGATTTACTCAAACCCCAGTTAATTTCTATAGGAATAGTTCTCATTTCTCAGAATTGTAATGAGAAATCAGAACGGTTATATGCAGGTAAAGCTTGATAAGAAAAAAATGATTAGGCTTGATAATAAGCCTTTCTTAAATGCAGTAGTAATGTCTTGACAATAAAGGATTTCAAAGTATTGCTATTTTTCTAGAAATAGAATGACTGCCAAAAAATCTGCCAATTGTTTTTGAAAAGCTTGTTTAGATTTTGATATTGTAGCAGAAAGTTTGTGTTCAATTTCTGTCTTGAGGAAATTGTATGTCCTTTTTGTGCACTGTCTTTCCTCAAGGACACAGCTTTAAAGTATAATTGAGCTTTCGAAGCTTAATTTAACAAAATGATTGCAATTTACAGCATTCTAGACACGGTGGAGGGATGAAGCTTAGTGAGACTGGAAGCGAAATGCATTTGGTGATAATTTGTGCGATGCATTTCCATTTGTATGGTGTGTGTGTGCGGTGGGATTGCTGCCAGAGTCTGCAGGCATTTTACTGGACTTGATTCTCATCCCTGTCTTGCAAGGATGTGCTTGTGCTATTTCTGGTCAGCGGAATGATAAATGTGCTGGTGATACCAGTTGCGCTGAAGTATGTGTTTGCTCACCCTGATACAGCAGTTAGACACACACGGTCGCTTTGATGGGGCCACTGAATCCAAGGAGAGGGTCTTGTCACCTCTGGTTGCTCCTCAGCAAACCAGAATGCATTAAGCTCCGTTCAGATCTCCAGCTCTGACTTTGACATTGCCTTTGCATCCTCTGCCCCAGGTCCCAGGGTGCTGCTATGTTGTTTCCTCTGAAGTTTGACTCACTCTCAGGAAATGAAGTGCTTTTAGGTCCTGCCCTCATTCCTTTGCCCTTACTGAGTCTCCTGCCTTAGGATCAACTTTTATTTTGCTTCTGCTGAACGAGCTTGTTCCCCCCTTCCTCTTTTGGCCATCTCCTTCCACCAGGAGCTACTGGGCGGTTTCTTGGCAGGGTTCATCTCCTTGTTTGCTCCTTCTCTCTCCACTGACCACGTCCATTGAGCAGTGCTTCAGCAGTCCTGCAGAAAAAATGGTCTTTTTGGGGCGGACTTGCCAAACCCTTCCCAGCCAGTCGTCACAGTCTGGAGTGATTTGCCTCCTTCGGAGGTGGCAGCATTTTACATTGTGTGTTTAAAGTGAAGCCTATAAATAATGTTAATATTCAGGGGAATTTTGTTTCTTACCTGAGACCACTTAAATAGGCAGACGACCAAAGCTTTTGAGTCAAAGGTGCTGCCTAGCTAGGGGAGGATCAGATCTTCATTGAGGTGCCTTAATTTTTGCACGCTGGTGGATGCTATTTTCTGGCACACTTCATTTGTGTGAGTGTTGGAGACGGTAGGTTCCTTCGGGCAGCAATCTTGGATGAAATCCTACACTGGTGTCTCTCAGATGACATTATTTACTTTAGTTTCACCCATTCCATCATCAAGTTTTCACATTAAGTACATCTTGTACCAAAAAAGAAACGCTGCTGAAGGAGGTCCGCTTTGACTCCTGGCGAGTGGCGATGAGACAAAAGCTCTGAGATGTGTTAATCGAAACAGCCATAGTATCCCTGCCCCAAAAAGGACCGTTTCCTTGGCAGATACTGAATATGCCTTTTTCAAAGGAGAGAGGAGTTTCTGGAAATGAATCTGTTGCGGTAAAAGCCAGTAAGAGGAACAATGTGATTTTGTCCTCAAAGCAAGTTCTAGCATATTACTGTTTTAACATTGCACACTCCCTTCTGCCTACGCTGACATGGTCAGGGTGCGTTTTCAGCAGCAAAAGGAAAAGTGGGATCCCTAAATCGAGTATCTCCAACAGAAACTGCCTTTCAACAGACAGAAACATTGTTTAAACCAGACTTTTTTTGGCATTTACTGGCATTACTAAGAAAGAGTTGGCAAGGAAAGCTGGCAGAAGGAGATGAGTTGGATAAGCTTTAAAGATTTTTTTCTATAAAATGAATATCCAGAAGCTGTGTGAGTGTATTTTTTCAGTTCAAAAAGTGTATAGAAAGGCAACATATACACATTTTTTGACTGAAATAACATCTAAGCTGGCTATGCCCTGCAAATTCTTTTCCCTCAATTAAAAAGATGGGAGGAAAAAAAAAAAAGAAAAAAACCCAAAACAAAACAACACCTCAGGAAATCCCTAGAATGTTTATTCAGGAACAGACCAGCCTGTTACAACCATTAGCTTGCAAAGGTATTTCTGTTATAGTCAGAGGGCAAAGCGAATTTTAACCTTTTATTGCCAAGAGACGTCATGTTTGTTAGTGAAGTAGCTATTGAGATACATTGAAGCATGTAAATTACTGTGAATAAGTGAGTGGCGTATGTAAAAAACAAAAGCAAACCCCAAAAGTACACCCTGCAGAGAGAAACTAAAATCAATTTCAATGCCCGTTATTAAAGTACCGTGTTTCATACTTTACTGTTTCTATTTGTTACTTCAGGTTTTCTGGTTGTAAAAGGCTTCAATTGCAACAAAAAGTTATTTCAAAATATTGACCTCCTTTTTTCATTGCAAGTTTAGTGCAGAATTGCTTGCTGCCGTGGTATGTTGATTATAAAGGAAAAAAGGGACTAGGGCTGGGCTGGCTTAAAGTGTGACCTGTGGGATCCCTCCAGCCCAAAGTGGTTGTTTCCCAGGATCCCCGTGGGAGGGGGAGAGGAAAGGAAGCCACTACTCTACGGAGACCAAGCATCAAGAGCCTGGGAACGCTGCAAGTCGCAGAGGGCAAATTTAAGATATGGGTAGAAACAACTGTGGGTTTTTTTAAGATGGAAACCTAAATTGTTTGCTTTGTACAGTGGAAAATCTCCCCTTTTATTGCCTTGCCCCTTTCCATCTATAAAATGGGAACAAAGTTTAATCCAAGCCATGGGACATCAATTTGATTTTTGTAATGGCCTTTTCAGACTAGAAGTGTTATTTGTATTTGTACTCTTGCTGTGCAACTGTCAGGGAGCAAGGATTTGCTGTTCTGGGGGAAAGAGGGAGGTCTTGCATGTGTGGATAAATCACGTACGTGTTGTCAGAACAAGGGAAGCAATATTTTCAAGATTTTAGTTCTCAAAAAATTAAAGAGGAGGAGTGTTTGCGATGTTGCATACAAGGATTTCCACTGTTACAATCTTGGAGGCAATTTAAGAGCAGCTTGTAAGTACTATGAAGGACATTAATTGAGATTTTTATAGTGTATGATGACCCACATGAATCAGTCCAAGTTTAGCAGGATCACCTTTCTTTGAAGGAGATTAACATTGACATGAAATCACTTTCTTTTAAGCAACATTTTGAGAAATAATATTGTAGTGTATTATGGTTTTTTCCTTCATGTGTTTTTACTGCTCTCAAATATGCAATTTAATCATCATGCATCAATTTATTTTTAAAATTTAATTTATTAGTTTTAACACACTTCCATACATCTTTTATTAACTAATTGAAAAAGAAATCTCTATGTGTAGAATTGAAATCATCTCTAATTTCAGCCTTTACAGAATTAGTATTTAGCAATTTCTCCGAATGTGTGTGTTTGAGAGAACAGCAGCTAGATTTAAGCCATTTCTTTAAAAGAGGTTCCTGAGGCCTCCCTACTGCATTGCTGAATTTCCCAGTAGGTGTATCTGTATCTGTATCAATACAGTAGGTATACCGGTATCTATATTGCTATCTGTTTCATCTGTATCTGTACATACATACAGATACTCTGTTTTCAACCTTGTCTCAGAATTCAGCTCTTAAATCATGGTTTGAAATGTTTTTGCAACAATATGGGAGGAAAAAAATGGCTGAAAAACATTACGGCAAGACTGTGTGTTGAAATCAAATCATAGAATCAAGTAGTTGAGAGGGAAGATATATACCATTGAGTGAAATTCCTGTCTATGTTCCTGTTGTGCTAGGACATGGTTTTAGGAAGGAATTACATTTAGAAGCAGAGAGCTTATCAGTGTGTCCTTGTAACGTACTTGCCAATGTCATGAACTTCATATGTGTAGATAGAGTTGTTCTAATTTTAGGACTAGGCAGTGAAAAATATGTATCCGTGGTAAAACACAAAGCTGTGTCTCATCAAGGTATATTACTTAAGCTGAATAAGAATTCTTAGTTTAGCCATCACAATCAAGCCAAATGATTTGGAAATACTGCGCTATACTTTGTTTTTCCAGCAGCCGCCGTGCCATTTTACACTTTTACGTTCTGTATTTTTATATTATATGCGTATATTTTCTTGTCACAGCAGTGAGAGTTTCAAAAGTTCCTCAAGAGCAATAGGGAAATTACTTTCATGATCTGTTCTTTTGGTGTGCAGGCTGGCACCTGACAGTCTACCGTGAGCTAGTGAGAAATTTATTCAGCATAAAATAGAGTCATATGGCAATTTATTGCTGTCTTTACCTATCCCACAAAATCATTCCTCTGCATCTCTTGGAATGTGCAGATTTGCTTCTTCAGTTTTAGGGAGATCTGTCTTGTCTGTTGATGCGATGTCACCGTCACAGCCTTGATAAATGGAAAGGAAATAACTTGTCCCATGTATTTAGCCTGAGGTAAAGTTTGTATGTGCAAGGTACTCTTATCTGCGAATTTGGATTTGCAAACTAACATTTGATTGAGTTGTTTTGGGGAGGCAGTTGTTATACCTTCTTTTTCAAATGTATCACGAAATTTCTTTGAAAGCAGAGTACGTAAAAGAAAATAACTGTTGTCTGAGGGAATAGTGCAGCACCCCTCAGCTAAGGCAGTTCAGTCAGTTGCTCAGGAATCTCTCAGGGGATACGTACACACGTGGCATCTTTGCTCTTCCTAATTCGTTCTCTAAGTGTAACCAATTTATTCAGTCGTCGAATGTTATTTTCTTGTGCACCTCAATGAGTTGCCCGTCTGAGTTCCTTTCTGAAACTCTTTAGTCTTCTGGTGGGCAAGACTTCTCATTTAAGCTTTGTGATATGACTCTAAAACACTCCTTCCCTCATCATCTCAGGAAATCAGCGGAGTAGGGGGAACACCTGCAGAGCCCTTCTCTATTCATATGTTGATGAGCCTGGATGAAAATTTCCAAAAAGACTATATATACTTTTAAACCTGCCAGAAGACTCTGGCTTGCTCCTGCGCTTCAAAGTCCTGCTCTAAACACACTGTGTTTGCTTACACTTTGCGATACAGCATAGCGATGCCTGTATCTGGCAAACACTGACTATTTATAGACACTAATGAACCTCTCCAGAAGCCTTCCTCTTTGCGTTCTGCTAACTTATATGACTCAAGAATACGAAAACCAAAAGTCTGGTGCAATATGTCATGTTTTAACAGGGAAAGTTTCATACACTCATGTTGTTAAATTTCATTTAAATATGCAACATGGTGCAGCATTAAGCTTTGGGGTTTTTTTTAAGGGCTCTAAACGAGTGGTAATTAGGTAGCTTAGGTGCATACCTCAGTGTAAGGTTGGACTTCTTGCTTTCTGGAAAAAAAAAAAAAAAAGGGTGTTAAATAGCTCAAGGGCAAGACTGGGGTGTAAACCTGTTCATTAATAATCTAGTGGTTGGAGTAATCATGAGTGGAGGTAGGAGGCTGTGGATCAGACCACTGAGGCACTGAATCTCGCAGAAGACTGCAGCCCTGGAGGCTGTCTGTGGTTCACACCAGATCCTCATTGAATAATTGCCGGGAAGGAGAACAGCCATTAACATAAATGAGAGAGACAGGTCACCTGGGGAGAGCACAGGAAGGCTGGAGATCTGAAGCCATGGCCTGTGGTGAGGACCAGAGAACTGGGACCCTCAGTGTAGAGAGGAAGAGGCTGGGCAGAGACATGATAAATCTTCCAGTATGTAAGTGGCTGTGGGAAAGTGAGAAGGAATAATTAGTTTCTGTGTCACTGTTAGATATGCTCCCTGTCTAGCAGGAACAAGAAGAATGGCCTCACAAGGCAGCAAGCAAGAGCTTGGTAATAAAGGTAATGAGAAAGGGATGTACTTGCATGCATATAGTGGGGAAGGGAAGCTTTGAAGTCTCTCAAAGTGCACGTGATTTTCAGAAAAGCCAGAGAAACAGCTGCTAATGAGAGAGGTATAGTTGATCCTGACATGGGGCAGGAAACTCTGAGGTCCCATAAGCCATATTTTCTATGACTTGGTGTACAGTGTAGACCAGTCTTTCTCCTCTATAAAAACCTGCTTTGCAAACTTTTGTGATCTCTCCACTTGAAAGAATAAAATTTGGATTTTTCTGAGTTTTTAAATACCTAAAACCTCATAGAGAACACTTCTGTTTCTTGACTAGGATGAAGACTTTGTTGCTCCACAGCTTTTCTTTTGCTTCTAATTATTAGTTTTGCACAGCTTAGAACCAGACTCTAACTAATACATAGACAACTAAAATGTTAGCTGTAACCCTGTCTCAACTGGACAAAGAGAAAATGCCCTTGTAGAAGTTGAGCCTTTTCTTGTTCTTTTAAATTTTATTATTAATTCAAGGATGGACACTGAAATCACAGAGGTGGATCAGGGTGTCATGGAGGTTGGGATAGTTATAACCTGAAGAGGTTTGGTTTAGGGAGGAGGTAGTTACGGCTCTGGAAGGACTTGTTAAATTTTGTGTTGTGCTGCAGAGTTCCCATGTAATCATCGACAAATCAATGAGCTGCTCCATGCTGTAGTTGCTCACCTGTAAATGGAGATAGTGGCACATCTCTGCCTCATAGGTGCTCGGTTACAGCAGTGATAGAGGCTCTCATGAACATGCAAGATAGTGTTAGAAAACAGCAGCAGACAGCCTGAGGAAATCCTTTCTTTGAGGAATTTTGGAGGTTCAAGAAAGAGATGTATAAGCCATTCTGTTGAGGCAGGTTATGGAAAAAATACGGTGTCCATGTGAACTGTTGACTGTGCCCTATAGTAGCATTTTCCTTATTGTCTGTTTCCAAATTATATGCTATAAAATGTCATAAATAAAACTTGCATGGGGAGATGAATCTTTTTGAAAGCTGTGTAACATCTCTTTTGTATATCTTTATGGATTTTATGGAAAATTTGTTACACAGAAATAGTCGGACTTCACCAGAGGCCCTTCGATGGCTTTCTGGGAGTATAATGCCATAAGCAATGTTGGGTGGCATCAGCGTACTCCTATCTGTGTCATCTGTTACTCTGAGAGGCATCAAAGCTTCAAAGATTTTCCGGAAGGGGGAAGGGAGGAGAGGATTTAACTGCAGTGCATCATAAACAGACCGAATCCTGAGATGACAATTTCAACTGTTTACAATAAGCATGAAGTAATTCAAAACATATTCTGGGGCATTTGGATTGTAAAGGCCTGGCAGATCACGTGGGCTGTGTTGCAGTGCTGTCGTATTTTTAATTATAGTGAACACAGACATGGTGATGGGTTTGGGTTTGTTTTGGTTTTTGTTTTTTTTTTTTGAAGGATCATCTGAATGAAAACATGTTCAGTCCAGACCTGGTTGTGAGGTTTTTTGGGTTTTTTGTTGTTGTTTTCCTTCCCCCCTTTTTTTTTTTTTCTTTTTTTCTTTTTCAGGCCCCCCCAGTATCTTTTTCTGCAGTTATCTGTCAGTAGCTATGAAGGAAGTAGATGGGAGGCAGAGTGTGGCATGTTTGGGGCAGATAATGCTGTGGTTAGAAATTTTCAGGTGTTCAACAGATATTTTTCTTCTTTCGCTCAGTGCTCCTCATAATGTATCTCTTTTGTAGTTACCAACTCTTCCCAATGCTAAGCTGGAAAATATGAATTTTCTGTTTTCATTTTATCTTTCCATTTTTATTTTTTTTTTTTTTCTACAAAGAATAGGCATAAAGCAGTTCTAGGTCTAAAAGGAAGCCTCCTCTGTGTCTAAAAGTGAGAATTTTTCTCTTGGAAGACAATAAATCTCCAAAGTTGATAGAAATTCAACAGCGTATGGCACACAATTCATCTAGTGCAAATACCTAAATACTCTGTGTATCATAGCCCATCCCTGGGGAAACTGTTGTATTTAAATTTTCATTGGAGTTGAATCCTGGGAGGGGAGGGGGGGAAATACCTGAAACTGAAATTAGAAAGAGAGAATTTGAGACTCTCACCAACATTTAAATCGGCGTTTTGTCAGAGCTTTATTGCGTCTGCTCAGGAAAAAACATATAAAATAGACTGTCTTGGATGATCTTTTTTATTCTCCCTTTATCTGTGGTAATTCACTGGCTTCTGGTATTGAGGAAGACGGGCAAAATAGAGCAGGACTCGTACAAATAATGGAGTGAGAAGAAGAAGGGGAAACATTGTCAATACATGCTTGAATGACATGTTAGCATAAAGGCAACTGAAAGCTATCCAGAAAGGCAGATAGCCAATCTCCTCTCCTGACGGGATGCTCTGGTAGCCTGGGTTTTGCACAGGCAGATCTTGGGAAGAGGTCCGGTTACCTAAAGAACAGTTAAAACAGAGTTTGCAGCATATAGGTCCACTTGCTCCTCACCTTTTAACTGCAGGAGCGACTGCTGTTTTCTTCCATAATTTCAAAGCTACTGTCAGGTCTCTTTTCCCACAGTCCCTTTGCGTATTTGACTCTAGCATCCACTGGCTGAACTGAAAAATATTCTTGCTCGTTCTGTTTTGCTGGACTGGTCCTTGAGAGTGAGGTTGGGTAACTGAAACATTTTACAAGCCTTCTGCAGAATTTTCATTTGTCTGTTTTCTAATCCTGTGCAGTCAGTTCAGCAAAGAAACAGGAATATTTTTGTTCATCTACACTGCGTGGTAGAGCAGCTGAAGGTGACAGCGGACTTTTCTTTATACTTTTATCACATGTTGCAAATGCCTTTGAGATGTTTCTTTGTTATCTCAAAATACTGTGCTATATTGATTTTTGCTTTTTCTCTAAGGGGCTGAAAATTTCAGCACTAACCCCGGAGCCAACTGAAGTAATTGATTATCTGTTTTTGCGTCCTCTTCGGTTATTTACCTCGTGCCCTTCAATGGAGAAAGGGTGTGCTATTCCTAGATGATTTACTGTAAAGCAGACCTTTGCTGAGCTTTAGTATCTATTTATATAACCTCGATACAAGGGTTATTTTTTAGACCCACAACTTTATCTAATATGTCATGAGAGAGCCTGTTCTAGAAGTATAATTTTATAGCCTATTCTTATTGAACCTATGAGTAACAAGAAATGAAACACACTTTCTGTAAGCTCAGTTAGCGATTGAAAATACTGAAGCAAATTATCTACAGGAGGAATTAGGTACATATTGGCCTTCTATAATCTAGTTAAATATCTTTTAAAATGTATTTTATAATGAATAGATACATTTTGTTTACAGGTTTTTGTGTCTGTATTAACGGTAATGGCATTTTCATCTGTGCCTTTGTGGCAAGAAATATGCTGGTCATTAATACTTTGAATGTCTGGGTATCATTCAGAATAAAACATATGTTTTTGTTCTAGGGAGTACTTTCTTAGATAAGTTTTCTGAGTTTTCCACACTACTTTGTGTCATTTATTTTCTAAGAGAATGTAAATGTATAGATGGGGTATCTGTAAGTAAAGTCTCTTTCTAATTAAGTAGAAAAATGTGAGATGCTGCCCACAGGTTTGCAATATCATTTGCTTTACTAGGAAATCTTCAGATCCTTCTTTCTCTTAGGGCGCATTCCAGGATATAAAAATGATTCATGTGTCTTGGAAGGACAGCTTTGGAAAGTTTGTCAAGTTATCTTGAGTAGCCCAAGACTGGGGTGAAATCTCCCCTTCCCTTAGTTTAAAAAATATTAATATTTCATCTGTCTTTGTATAACTCATTTGTCATCTTCAAAAGATCATCAGAGACAAATTACAGTTTGAAAGAGTGGAAATTAGATACCGACTCCTCACTTCTGGTTTGCATTCCAGTATTTGTGATGCAAAAGGGAACTTGAATCCAGAAGCACATCTGTGATTGCAATAACAAATTAGCAAAGAAGATTTAATCTGAGCCACATAATATGAAAAGATGTTTAGAGAGAACGAAGTCTGAGCTCAGAGGTCTTGGCACAGACCTGCTGCAGTGCAGCAGTGTGATTGGAGAGGAGCAGGAGGGATCTGAAAGTGAAGAACAGCATGTGAATTAAGCCAAATAATTAAGTGATTTAAGCATTAATCTAGCCAACCCTCCAAGTTCATTCAGAGAAGCAAAAGATCTATCATTGCTTCTCTGGAAATTGTTGCATTGTCAAGGATTCAGTTTAGCCAGGACATTTAGACCTACCCTTTACTTGCATTAAAAAAAAAAAAATAATCTTAAATTTCTCATTGTCTGAAACTGATTGTATCTTTTTGCCTTTCAATAAGTTTCATTCAGTTGCAATTACTCTGGCTTCAAAATCTTGAAATCAAATGAATTAATGAAAATGGAAAATCAGAACTCTTTCTTAATTAAGAACTGAGCTTTTCAAGGAATATGAAAGGATCTAATTTAGAGAAAGATGTTTGGAGAGCATGAAATGTGGCTTGAAGGAGATACATGTGCATTTAATACAACTTACTGAGCCCAGCCAGATTTGTATTGACGGGAGACAAAAAGCATCTGAAATCCTCTTTTAGTGATAGAATAATTTATGGGCTTTCTTGAAGCATTCTGAGTTGACTTTCAGTTCAGTGAAATGGGTGGCCATCTCAGTTTGCTTCTCAGTGGACACAGTTACTACTGTGTTTTTCCATTATTTCTTTCCCTGTTAGCTGACACGCAGAAATATTGGGAGGGAGCTGACTATGCTTTTCATTTTTGCTCTTCAACGGCTTTGTAACCCTTTTGTATGGATGTGGAGAAACCTCCATCCTGGGATCGTCGCGGTCGGTCTGAGGATGTGGGTGACACTGAAGGGACATAAGGAGTGGGCAGGTGGCTCAGATAATGGCTATGATGGGCACAATTCAGAATGGACTTAGTTCGCTATTGGCCCTGAAACACAGCTCTCTTGATCTACGGCTTCCCCAGCATACACAAATATGTTGTGCCTACAGTCCCCACACACAATACGTGGAGCTCATCTGCTTGTGCCCTCCTCAGCATGCCAGACAACTCCCACTGTGGAGAACATTTTCAGATATAATCTGGAGGACGTGTCATTTCTTATCATTGGGAACTTAGGAGTAATTATCATCATAATTCTTATCCCCCACGGTGCACAGCACATTGTGGGTTCCCCACAAACGTATGCCGCAATAATTACGTGCGCAGAAGGAGAAGAGGTGTTTCTAAAGAGGGTCAGGTTTGCTGTTCAGCTCCAGCTCTGCTAGAACACAGTGAATGTGTGTGTGGGTGGTAAAATGTAGAGCGATCAGATGGGAATACTCACAGAAAGTATGGCAGGACAAAGGGAGTAAGGTGCGTAAAATATAATGACAGCAGGTAGCTAGTTGATGTACAGTCTTTGACGTACTCTGTGCTCGACCTTGACTTTTTAAGTACATTGGAAGAATATGATGTTGCAATCAAACTTCTAGTAAAAGCAGGTCACAGTCCCCAGTGTCCTTACCAAAAGGAGGAATTTTACTTTTAAAGCTCTGCGTAGTTTTAAACCCAAATGGGATCTGCTAAATTTACATGGCATAGTCCTCAAAGAAGTTCACATACATTTTAAATTGGCAAATATCAGCAGCTGTTCATTCACACTACAATTACCCAAATTGCAAAGGACTGTCTGCAACAAGTTCTGTTCAATAACTAAGACTACCCAGACCCACTGCAATTGCTTCCTAGCTGCCAGCTCTATTAAGTTTTGCTTTGTAACACTTTACTACAGCATAGACATGTTTGTTTTCTTTGCATAGCCTTCCACGAAGCATTGTTTAAGCAGCACATAATGTATTCCAACAATGAGGTACTTTTTGCTCCCATCTGTTTGATAGCAAAATGAACAGTTGTGATTCATACGTACAGTGTAAATACTGTATAATAACTATGGGTTTGCTTTGAGAAAATTCCAGGTTATTTCATTCCTGTGCCAGGTTTTAGTCCGTTTTTGAGTCAGGGAAAAATTTCCGATGTTGGGCCTGAACTTTTCAGGTGTTAAACATCCCTCTAACAGTGACCCGTCGTCCTCCAGAGGTGATAATAAAAGGCTGCCATGAGCAGACCCGACAGCGCAACAGGTACCGGGAGGATGAGCTGCCACGTACTTCTCGCACCTCCAAGGCTGTGTGGTATCTGGTTGTCTTTCCTGAATATAAGGCCATGCAGACATTCCCCTAGAGACTTGCAGAGCTGTGGGTATTTCTATTTTAACCCTTTGGGGCAACACAGTAAGGAAAAATAATAAAGGGAAGGATTTTTTTTTTTTAACCAGACTCTTCAACAAGTTGGTTTTTTTTTTTTACTATGAAGACCTTTATATTTGCAGGTCTTTCAAAAAGTTAAAATCTGTGTTGGTGCAAAACCTCCTGGCTGACCTCACTGATGAGATGGCAGAGGATAGGCAGGGCACGGCCTTTCCATCCGGTTTAGGGAGCGGGTTGTGATAGCAAACACACCCCTCCATCAGACTCAGATTAAAAAGCACTACTGCTCTTGACCTGCTTCCAAGCTGAGGACCTACCAATTGTACCGATGGTCTGGGTAGAAAGCCCTGTGCTCCGCGAAGTCGGGTCAGTACCTGAATGACCAAATTTGGTGGCCTTGGGTAGCTTTGTGGAGATAGTCCTTCAAAGAGATGGCAGGCAGCACCTTAAGCAGGAGGCTGTTTGGGATACATCGCAATAAATGAGAGCTGGCCAAAAGAAGATGTATTTTTTTATTATTATTTTTATTAGTTCTTCTTAATACAAAATTGAGTTCACAGTTTGGTGCAGTCATTTCCATTCAGTCAAAACCATATGTCGTTGCATTTTCCTTTCTTCCTTCCTTTGTGTTTCATGAATCTAACGAATCACCCGCTCCCAGATGCGGAGCAGACTCCTTGCAGGTCATCAGGCACGCAGAGACCAGTAACAAATACACACGGAATGCTGGTTTATGTTGGTTTGCATCCATCCTGCTGCAAAGATACAGGAAAGGCTTCAATACCTTGCGTTGGCTGGTTTGTGTTACAGCACGCATCCTTCTCCCAAACCACATCCTGAAACAGAGGAGAGCGGAGCTCGCTCCCCATCGGCTTTTTCAAAGTGTTGGCAACACCAGTCCCCCTCTTGTTTTGTTTTTTTCCCCTAATTCACTCATGTTTGTTCTCTGAACTTGTCTTCAGGAATCTGAAAGATTTTTGTTTCAAAGTTTTTGTCTTGAAAAGGGAGTATTGATTTTTGACCTATTTTTAACCAATATAGTTCAGCAGATAATTGGATAGCTGCTTTAAAAACCAAGGCTGCCCTGTTTGCATTGCTTAGATTTAATTAAAAAGAAAGAAAGAACACGTTTTACTTTTCTTTCTTTAATGTATAAAGTTGTGTATTTTCTGTTAATCCCTGTTTAGCTGGCCAAATGCACATAAATATGTTTTCATGAAACTTCAATGCCTGACAATGAAAATATGGTGTAAATGTCGAATTCAGCTTTCATGCCTGGCTTTTTAGTGACACCAAATAAATTCATACTACAACAACTCAGTCTCAGAAGATGCAGATTTCTTTAAAACATCAAACTGGTTATTTTGGATTTGCTCCTGAAATATTTGATCCATAATGTTATGACATTTTGGACATGTTTTAACTGGGTTATTCTTTATTTTTTAAAAAAAAAAATGTAAATCAGGAATACTTCACAAAAAGGATGTAGCTAAATTGTAAGCATGCTTTCCCTTTCCCAGAGTACTCATTAGCTTTGTATTTCTGCGTGGAAACCAGGAAACTGTGTACTAGAACTGGGTAGTTTTATTGATTTTGGTCTGGCACAATTAACTTCTCGGTTTCCTCTTTCTTGAGCGTTATTTGCTTGAATTTTTAACTCTGGATAGGGATCCTGGGTCACCAACAGTGAGCGAAGAACTTTTAATCTAGACAACCCTTTATAGAGATTTGTAGGAGCTTCAGGAGATGTTGCCAAATAACCTGATGGCCAGAGGCTGGGACTGCCAGTGGTGTAGAGGCAGCGCACCTAAACTTTTTCTTTTTTTTCTTTTTTTTTTTTTTCATTTTAATTGAAAATCTTTTTAGCTTATGAAGAGAAGTCTGCTAAATTTGGGTCATTCCCAAGGTTGCCTTGTTGCTCCTATTTTATGAATGTCATATGAGCTCCATGGTGGGGTTTTCTGTTCCTGTAAGGAAGCCAGGGAAGGGGCGGAAGACAGGGCCGTTGCCTTGTCCCTGCTTTAGGACCTCACGTGCGATGGTTTCTGCTGTGTCTTGTGGTGGGCAGCAGGTGACATATAGCTGGCTGGCAGTGTACGAAGCAGAAGAAGAACAGGGTGGAAAAGCCTGACTACCTCCAAGCAGCAGATTGATTTGCTATACAAGGAGGTAAGAAAAATGGAAGGAAAAAAAAAATGAAAGAAAAAGAAATTTAGATTAGAAATTATGCCTTCCAGATAGAAGAATCTTGCATCTATTTGTAGAGTCACCAATAAAGAGAAAAGTATGATCATTCTGTTTTGAAAGGATCACTTTAAAATAAAGTTGGGAACAAACTTGGAAGTTCTTTGGTTTCCTACTTTATTGGCTCAGGCAATTTGTTAAGGGGCTGTGATTCTTTGCTACGCCATTAAAAAAAAAAAACACCACAACTGCAAAACACTCTGTTCTCTTTGTTGGTACTCATTATATACAGCCACAGGGATGCATGCTTGTCATTTGACAGTAAGGAAAGCACAGCTGAATTCACTGCCCTCAGGAACTTGCAAAACAGTATGAATTAAATGTTTATACTTTTCATGTCTGCATGAAATATCACTTGGTTTTGGAGGTGTTTGCAAGAAACGTAGACTCTTGTGTTCGCTTTGAAACTAAAGCCAAAAGAAAAGGAAGACATATTTATTGATTTAAAAGCAATGCATGCAATTTATAGTATTCGTTGCCGATTGTGATTATCTTAACAGTGTATACTTTGTAGATAGCTTGCATTTGTTGGACTGAATTGCAGTTATCATGGTAAGATTCCCTAGGTGGCTTGATTTTTTTTTTATAGATTTCCCAGCTTTTCCCTCTGTGTATTACAGATAGTAGAGGAGTAATATCAGCCCAAAGATCTGATACTTATAAACATACCTTTTAGCGTGTGAAGGTACCGACACAGAACATCAGTGTGTGATAAGTAAGGGGGAAAAAAGATATTTTCATATAGATAGCAGAAAATGGCATAGCATTTATCCCTACTGGAAATAATGTACTCTTTTCTCAGTTATGCAATTTCTAATTCCTCACGTTAGCTCTTCAGATACATCAGATAGATAGTTACATTCCACACAAATCTAGATGTTTTTTCTTGTATCTCAAAAGTCCTTCATTTCCAGAGCTGTGCTTAAGAGATAACAGAAACTTATGATCCTCACTTTTTTTTTATGTTGGAATTTCTGTTTTCAGGAGCATAGAGGAGAAAGTAAATAGGGTCTTATCCTTAGAGTAAATGTTGATGTTTTTTGCATGGTTTAAGACTCTGGATTAAAAATACTCCTAAATTATCCCCTGGTAGAGTACTTTGACATCATTGAGTCTGGTTTGACGTGTGTTAATGCTGGGGGGAAACCAGGTAACCAGAAGGCAACAGTCTTCATCGGCTGTCTTTGGCCAGTTGTGGGTAGGTAATTTCTACACGAATGAGCTATGTATTTAGTTTCATTCTAAATACATGCTGAAGTTTCAGAAACGTATTCTGGTTTCTCCACGTTATGGAGATGTCTCTTCACTATTCGTCTTAACTGTTTTCATAAACAAACAATGATTTGCTTCTATGTCCAACTGCTTTGTATAACACAGTGTTAAGCTACCATCCATAATCACGTACATATCAGAGCCAGGCTGGCTTTACAGTAGCTGGTCAAAATTAATAATACTCGTGTTGCATCTCTATGTTCTTTAAGTACCCTATGGGAAAAATGTACTTTGTTGCTATGGTCTGGTACAGTGATGACAAGCTTTGTGCAAGGCTGGAGTGGGTTACAGAATCTCTTCTCCTGTGGTTGTCACTGATGATGTGATTTCTCTTACTTCAAACTAAAGCCCAGGCAACTAATTATTAAATATGACAGTCTATGAGTTTTTGACGCGTGTTTATTTTTGCTCCATGTTGAATGTCAGGAGCCTTGTTGCATACAACTAATTGCAATTCACAGTTCTCCTTATAATTATTTTTTTCTCACCATCTTGCCTATTTTGACCGATTTCAGACTAGGAGTGTCCCACCAGTGACCTGTCAGGACAGTTAATGCAAACTATGGTCTGGCATGTGACCAGGCACTTTGTGGGTGTAGGCCAACTTGACTACAGATGCAAAGTTGACCCTGTTGCAAGGTTGGCTTTAGCGAAGTTAATAGCAGCTCCAGAGGGACTGGAAACCACTTTGCTGGATTAAACAAGCCTGCCTATTTCAGTCTACCATGTTAGGCTATAATTTAAAACTTTGAAACTGGAGAAGCAAAATCGTCCCTTTTGGTTCTATTTCTTGTGCTGATCTCTGTTCTCAAATATGGGATTTGGACATCTGATACAGCTGAAAATGCATTGCTCTTTCCAAATGAATTAATGCTGCTGGTTTTAGTTTATTTACACCTTGTCTACAGATATTCTAGCAATTACATAATAGACATAAAAGGAAATATTTTTTTTATTTACAATTGTACGTGCTGGTCTAACTCATGTATCTTAATCCAGTAAAATACTTTCTCTTTTATAGAGGAAGTTGCAAAGATACATGCATTAGGACTATCCACTTCATCAGTTTTCTGTCTCTTCAAATGTAATAAAAGATGACTTGAAGTGTTCTATCCCAATCTCAACAGTCAGTGTCAAGGGAAAAGCTCACAGCACCACAATCTGATCACAGTGCATGCCAACTCCACAGCCCAAAGGAAGAGATGATCCAGCAATGATTAAGACTTTTTCCTAGATTACTGTGCAGAAAAATATGCTCAGTGACAGCTACTTTCTATTCAAATTCCAGAATGGGCATCCCACCAAGGTGAAAAAAATCTACTCCAAATAGACAGCTGTTGGTGTTTCAGGCATAAAAACTTTATTTTTTTTTTTTATTTTTAGGCTAGCATAACATTATTATTAGAAAGTAATCCCTGAAAGTATGAGGTTCAAAAGAAAGTTCAAAACCTGCTACTGAGACTCTGTCATGGTATTCACGGTGATGTGATAAAACATGAGCAACTAAAGGAAAAAAAGAATTACTGCTATTTTTGAGCCACTCTTCTTGTAATGCCTTGATGCCTTCACCAGAAAGAAGCCGCCTATTTGCTCACCTCTGTGTTTAGGAAGACTGCTTTTAAAACAGTTTACCTGCTAAGTAGACAAAGACAGGAGGATGAGCTATTGCCATGTCCATTTTGCAGAGGCAAGTTGGAGGAAAGAGGTAGAAAGGGTAAACGATGCACAAAAAGAGTTGATGTGTAACAGGTTAGCTCAACTGAAGGGTTTTGCTGTTCCCCACGATGAAACTCAGTTGTCCCACCCAAGACACAAGTCCGTGATAGAGCTGGGCTCCCAACACCATCTCCATGTTCACAGGGGAAGCCCTTAATCCCCAAACCACCCTTTCTTTTCTTTTTCTATGTGAAGATCTGGAGATCAATGTGACTTAAAGGAAAAAAATTAATAGTACTTAAAACCCATGTACTAGTTAAACTAGTTTTCCTAGTGCATAGTGGTTTTAATTGCATTGTAAGAAAATAAGAGAACTTCTCTGACTCAGAAATAGGCTACTGTCTCACCAGCTTCCAGTTTTTCAAGTACTGCTTTTATCATTATTTTTTTTTCTCTGCTTTGTCAGAGAGAACTCTTCCTTGGCCTTAACTTGCTGTTTCACTGATTACCTTCAGAATTTTAAGTTTCACTAATGACAATTCAAACCAACACCCCTCAGCAAGCAAACAAGCAAGGAGCAAATTAATGAGGTAAATGCTTTTCCTTTTCTGCTCTTACAATTTGATGTAGATTTTGAAAGTAAATGCTCTAAGTAAGAGAGGAAAGTTACGGAGAGTACTACTTCAATCATCTTGAAGTCAGTTCTGCCTCTTAGGATATCAGGGAACAGTTTGTGTGTATTGATGAAATCTTCTCTTATGTCACAAAAAACATTGCTGAAAAGAAAGCAGCAAATTGTGCTTTAAGAGTAGAAAGAACTTGAAAACGTGTGGAGAAAAGAAGATGTAGAACCATACAAAATTTTTCATTATAATTTAAGTAATGCTGCTCTCATAAGGTTCACTTTACCTTCACATTTGATAATTTTAAAGGGATCAACATGGGAATAAGTTGTGGTATCAGCATGGAAATTATTTTTTGTGGTTCTTAAGAAAGGCTTATAACAAGTGGTTCTTTCTGAAATGTTCTGAGCAGAAGAGTATTTGCCCTCACTATGTGCTTTTTTGATTATTCTAAACAGAAATATAAAACAACCATCTAATATCCGTATTTATAGTAATTCCCATTTCATCTTGCAACTCCATTTTGAAAATATTGATTGTAAGGGAGTATTGCAGTGCTTCATGAGATTCAAAATGAGCTTTTAAGGTCTTGTAGCAGAACCGTGCAAATACTTTAGGGGAAGACTCCACTACCGCTGCAAAAAAAGTAAAGTAAAAGACCTGAGTTTCACAACTGTATACATTAAAAAAAGGGAGGGGGGGAAAAAAAACCAACACACAAATACAAACCTAAAATGACCTTTCTGAATGATATTTTTCTTTCACATTAGAAATGTATCATTTTAAGTGCTTACGTGCTTCCAATCACCACACCACCTGAGCAGTGTGTAATTTTTACTGTATTTATGCTTACGACTGCCAGTCAGAATAAGAAAAAGTATAGTTTCATCTCTTCCCAGATTGCAAACAATGAAATGAGCCATTTGTTAGAAAGAAAAATCTATGGTAAAGCAAAAATCTGAACCTGGGTCTCACGCAAAACAGTCCAGCATCCTAACTGGGGACATTATTGTGCTCAATAAGAAGAAGTTTCAGCTTCAGGAATTGTCTGAGAGATGTTTTTGTCTTGTAGCAGTCTGGTTTATTCTGCAACTGCTTTTTTTTAACCTCACAACTTACTAACATCAATTGTCTGTCAAATAAGTACCACTGTGAACTCATGAATAAACATAGTTAATATTTACATATTAACACAGGGTCTTTAGCTGAAAAGAATCCATTTGTGCTACTGCAATATCTTAAATATTTACTGTGTTATATTGTAATCAATTGTATTTTACTATCTCAAAACTCTATGTATATCTACGTGTGGCACTTACGGACGTGGTTTAGTGGTGGACTTGGCAGTGCTAGGTTAACAGTTGGACTCAATGATCTTAAAGGTCTTTTCCAACCTAAATGCTTCTATGATTCTATCTTACAGGGTTTGGAACAAATGCACTAATATTAAAGTGGTAATCAACACTGCTTCTAAATAGTCATGCCAATAAATAACTCCCCTGTGTTTGCTGAATGCCAAGGATAGTCCGAAGTATTTATTTTGCATTCTAGTGGGATCTAGTTTCTGCAGCAAAGTTCACATAGATGCCGAATTTCAATATTGTTGCTGTTTTGCATGGGGAGAGGGAAAACATGTTTGAATTTGCACGAGCAGTGGGGCAGGACACTTAGAAGCAAGCAATGGTACCTCAGCCACAATCTGTGCTTAATAATGTCTGCGAGCACTGGGGAGTTGTCAGCTATTTTTTCTCATAACAAAACTACAATTTTGTTTAGTCTACGACAGCCGCCTCATAATTTCACTTTTTAATAAACATCTACAATTTTCCAAATCATTTAAAAATCATCGCATTTCATGGGCGGGGTGCTCTGACTGTCACACAGCCGGGGCTCTATCAAGGCACCGCTGAAGCAATCACAAATTCAGACACATTTCTCAATAAATCAATTAAAGACTATAACCCTAAAATTATCCTGCTTCAGTACTACAACTGGCTGATGTAAATCTTCAGAAAAGCGTATTGAGCATACAGAGAAACAACTGATTTATTGAGCTACTGTCGGAATTTCAAAACAAGGAAATACCGTCTCGCAATTCAGTAAGTTTGTTTAATGAAATCTAAGTTAAGTGTAAACGGTCTTAAAATATATGTGAGTTCAGTCTTTTGGATTAAGAGTAACTAGCATATTGTAAACTGTGCTTTCTCATTTGAAGTAGAGTTTCAAGAGCCTGTATAGGTGCACTGCCCCTTTCTGCAAACAAGTGTTTGAGCCTCCACTCCCTCCTACCTCCGAGGGCGAGCGGAGCACCAGACCTCTCTGATGCTCTTTCACAGCTTCCAAAAAAATAGTGGATTTACCTTCAGATGCTTGAGATGAAAAAGAACTTGTTTTATAATCAAAGGAACAGCAGTACTAAGATTGCCCATGGTCATGATGGTGCTGAAAATGCAATCCAGATGTCCTGATCCCTGCTCCGTGCTGGAGTGCAACTGGGATTTCTGTGTGCTCTGCTGTTGATGTCTTGTTTAGAAAATTCTCTTAAATACTTATATACGTACAAATACTTTGTCTGTTGTTCTCACAGAGATACTTAATAATACTGTTGACCATGTTTCTTCTAATTGCTCCAACAACAATTCTTTTCTTTAACGCTAAAACTTAATCATTCCTTATGAAATGTTTTAAATACATATTAAAATATTTAGCTGTTTATAGGGGAAAAAAATAGTTCAGCACAACTGTACTTTATGTTTAGTTTCCATGATGGTTTTAAAGCATATGTGCAGTTCTACATGTGAATACTTAGCATACACAACCTTAAGGGAAAAAGCCTTTCTGTTAGGGCCACCCTGCTGACTGTGATCACAGCTCTACAGGTCTGCTCTTAACGCAGGAGGTGTTAGCTTTGAACATGGATATCTTAAACTGAAAATGGTCGTGCAAAGCCCTGATTACCTGTACCTCACTTTAAAAAATAGTACAGCAAGATTGAGCATTAATAAGAGCTTATGTTAGCGTTTAATGTAGTTATGCTATTATATGGAGTGGAAAAAAAGAGAAGATTCAAAGCTGTATCAGATGTCTCCTGGAACTGAAATGTGCTGCATCACTGTGCTTATCTTCCAAGGCAAGATGCACTCTGATGTGCAAAGTTGAAAGTGATGCAGTTCCTTAAGGGCACACCATGGTGTCTAGGAGACCCGGGTGTGAAATCCTGCAGCACCGTGCTGCCTTTCCACGTTTGTTCACGCTGAGCTGTGGCTAAAGAGCTGTGACCCCACAAACACTTTTCTTTGTAGCTGCTCGCTCCTCCCAAGCAAGGCCTGATCCTGCAGCGACAGACGTGTGTCCAGCTCCCTGGCAGAGCCGGGTGCAGGATGGTGGGCTCTGGGTCTGAACTCAGCCAACTCTGTTTTCCTTTTTCAGGATCACCCAGCCCTGCTGCAGTTTGTAATACAAGTTGAAAGTCAACACCTAGTCATCAATCTGGAGAGGAATGAGTAAGTACCCTTGGTGCATGTTCGCTTTGTACTGCAGGTTCTCAGAGAATGGTTATAATTTTTAAATTGATGGTTTAAAAGTAACCTGGGGCCAAGTTTGCTGCTGCTTCCTTATGGAACAGGCCACTAATAAGAGAGTTTTGTTCCAGTTTGGGGTGTGTGTATTTGGACAGTGCTTACAGAGCAAGAATCTCTATGGTCATCTGTGGGACTGAAAATGAAAATGTTGCCTCTCAGTGTTTTTCTGTTGGTCAATATTTTTGCTTGATTTGGGTTTGTCCTCCTTTCTTGTGGTAAGCCCTTTTATTTACCGTACTGTGGAAAATCGTACAGTCTTTGGAACTTTTTGTGGAGGACTCATCCCTCCCAGCGCTGCCTGCGACCATGGTTGCCTCTGTGCAGTGGCCATCGGCGTCTGCTCAGGGAAGATGAGTCAAGTATTTGGGCTTAGCCTCTGCTGGACTTTTAAACTGGAGCTCTCTGGGTTTGCTGGCAAGGGGCTGATGATGGGATGTTTGTGCTGTTCATGATGCCTGCGACCAAAGCTGAGCTTGAGCCCTTATTTGTGGGCTGTAAATATTGCATCTTCATCCATGTGCTCTTGTCAACACCTGCTCATGTCCATAAGCTTTCCGAGAGGGATACCAGGGGCTGCTGTAAGATGGTCCCAGCAGAGTTTTTACAAAGGGGTACAGAATCGTACAGAAATTAAGTCATTTCTCTGGAAATACATGACAAATGGAACTAAGATCATCAAAGTCTTAGTCTACCTTCTCAACTGTTCAACCGCTTTTCCTCTAAGAGCATCTCAAGAATATATTGTGGGAATCCAGATCAGGACAACTACATGCTGCTTGTCAAAGGAAAACCAACGATCACTCTCAACCTAGGGAAAACTTTTTATAAATGTTAGCAAGGATCTATGTGTTCTGTAGGTTTCCCTGCTGTGAAATAAAAGCAGCAGAGGTATTTTTTTTTCGCTATAATAGAGAGACCGTAGACATAAGTGGTTCAGCTTTATGTCTTAAGAGGAAGGAATGTGCATGTGAAAGCCAATGTCTAAGGGAGGCTGGGTACATGCTGCCTCGGGCTGGGGATGGACAACTTCAATGGAAAACAACGGGGCACCTCTTTAGTCCTCTGTAGTAAAACAAGGCAAAATACTGCTGGTTTCCGGTCATTTGGATGAACCCTAACACTACCCAGCTGTGATAAAATCCAGTTCACTTTATTATTCTACGTCAGGCCCAAATCTTGAGCTTTCTTTACATTATTTTTTACTATTATTTACAGGACGAGAGGAAATGGTCTCAAGTTGCGTCAGGGGAGGTTCAGGCTGGACATTAGAAAGAACTTCTTCACTGTTAGAGTCGTTAGGCATTGGAACAGGCTCCCCAGGGAGGTGGTGGAGTCATCGTCCCTGGAGACGTTCAAAAAACGTCTAGATGTGGCACTTCAAGACATGGTTTAGTGGACAGGGTGGCATCAGGTGTACGGTTGGACTTGATGATCTTTGAGGTCTCTTCCAACCATAATGATTCTATGATTCTATGATTCTATGATTTTTTAATGCTCCTTGGTTGTTCATTTCCTATCCTTGAAGGGTATGTAGATCCCCCATGCATAGGTTGCTCCATTTCAGTAACTATAGGAGGATTTAATTCCTTTAGTAAACAGAGATTTAACTTTATGTTCCCTTAATCTTTGTCAAAGGGTGTGCCTTCCCTCAGGAATGGGAAGTATGCAGCAATTGAGGAAACTATTTACATTCCATGTCAGCGATTAAAAGAACATAAAGCTGCTAATACAGGCCTTGCTGAACATACCAGACTCTCTTGTACCTGTAATAAAGTCAGATTTAGAAAATTGTAAGATGCAATCTGCATGTTTTTTAGAAGTAGGGCATGAAACTACAATAAATTAACTCTGAGCGTCGGTCTGACTAACCAGATTTGGAGATACTGAGATGTACTCCTTAAGAAACAGACTATTTATCAATGATTGTTTTTCAGTTTACCTATCTCTATGGTGGGGTATCCATTAGACAGTTTGCATTCTAGAAGAGTTGTGTATGGCGTTAACAACATGAGGCTCCTCATCTTAGTAGGAGCTTCTAGGTAGTATTGTAAAACAGTACAATCAGCCTTGCCTGCGTTTGGTATCTGCAGCATACAAGGCAGTTCACAGATCCCAAACCACAGGAGAAGTTGGTAACGGTTTTGCAAAATCATTTTTCCCTTTTCTCCAATATTACTGACTCTGATTTCCAGAAGAAATAACGGTCTGAGTGTTGCAAGTCCATGCACAAATTGCTTCGGTGGGTGTGTGTTTTTGTTACTGGTTTCTGGAAATAAGAGTGCATCAGTCGACACGACTGGCCTGTGCTCCCCAGGGCAAACAATCTCAAGACCTCTGCGCTTGTCTATGGAAACTGGTGGCTGCATTTCTTCTGCCTGTAATGACAGTGTTGGGCACGTTGTCACTGGCATGGAGGGGCGCGTGGCAGCAGAGGAGGTGAGGCATTTGGAGCATGAAGCAAGCAGTGTGGACATGCTGCTGCTTCCAGGGCATTGTGCATATTCATGGAATGAAAAATAATGTCCAGGAGAGAAAGGAGAGAATGCATTTCTGCAGAGCAGAGGATGGGGAATAACAGCTAGTGGCAGCGGGCCAGATTGGAACTAAGGTAGATTATGGACTCCAGAAGTGTGAGAAGGTCATCGTATACCTGGAGAAGGGAGCAATGTTTTCACGGTGCAGCTCCTGCCCCTGAGTCTCCAAGGCTGCAGGGAGGACCAGTAGATGTCCATACAAACCCTGTCTCCTCCAGCCTACTCCATCTTCCTGATGTTGGCATGAAATGTGCAGCTCAAATATCTTGAGTTGATGCTGAGCATTGGAGTAGCCATTAAATCAGCATGCTTTAGGTAGAAGTAGAGCACTAAACATGAACATATTTTCTTGAGTAATAAGTGACAACACATATGAAGCTCGGATATGTCTGCTGTTATTTTACTGTAATTACATGTAAAGCATGTTATTCTTTGGAAAACGGTTGGAGTGGAGGTGGATGGGACCCCTGAATTACATAATTTCTGCATTGGGTCATGCAAAAAAAACTGGATGTGATTTTCCATGGTTAGTAGAAACAGCTGCTTTGAGTAGTCTTGACATTAAACCCCATTTATTGAAAACCTTAGAGATTTTCCAAACCTTGAGTTATATTTCAAAACATGATTCAGATGCATTAGGCAACCCCAAGTGGGGACTGATGTGTTAAACCATCTGTTATCTATGGAAATATTTAATGTCAGTTTGGTGTTTTCTGATATTTAGACTCAGCAAGATGTGTTCATACATACTGGGCAAGATGTTATAAGTTAGTTCTGGAAGAGTTACTGGTACCTAACTTCACAACTTAGAGTTTAAAATCTTCTCTATGATTTCCAGCTGTTAAGATTACTTTCATATATATTCATTAAATAGTGATTCATTGATTAATTTTCAGGCATTGCACATTTGTAATTGCAAAACCAAAATTATTTGCTATGAATTGAATTTGTCAATTGTAGAAAACCTGCTAGTGAGCTTATGTTCCAACTACATTTCTTACTATGATTTAGTTGCAAATTATGATTGCACTCTTGGGAACCTTAAGGTCTGTAGTACCTTAGATGTTTTAGAAACACTTGTCATATGGAGAGATTCCCAGAATTGGCAAATCATCGATCAGCTGCAAAATAAACCACTCTTCAGAGCAGCTGACTGTACTGGTGTGCGTTACATCAATAATACTGTTGTGCAAGGGACAGTAATGTATGCACGTATAAAGTCCTTTAAAGTCGATTGCAGCATGTGGGTCTTACAGGAAGGTAGGCTTACTATTGTGTAAATGAAACAAAACCCCTGTAAGATTAAATCTGAGTTGGAGAGTGGAACGGTATGTGACTACTGGCTGTTTTTGTGCAACTGGAAACATTTTACACTCTGTCAGAAACAGGTCTGTACACAGCAAAGAACTTAAGTGTTCTTTTAACTTTAAACATATGAGTAATCCAGGTAAAGTCAGCGGAATTACTTATTTTCAAAATTAATTTCATGCTGAAATGATTTGCTGACAAAGGTCATAATTATGGATGTCACAGAAATATAACTTTGAACAGATGTTGGAGAACTTTTTCAATGCTGACTCCTGTATATACCTGAGTCTATGACAGATAAAGATAAAAAGCTGAAATAAGTTGAGAGCATGTGAGGGCGAGTATGGAGGTGGGATGGCTTTGCCCTGAGGACATCAGGATGGGCAGCATCTCAGGTGTGTCCTGGACAGTTCCTTCTGGTGGGACTTCATTGACCGGCTCTGCAGAGGGAGCAGAGAGGGTGCGATCAGTGTGGCTGTGGCCATTGGCAGTGTCCAGGGGAACACGGAAAAAGAAAAAGCTCAAGTATTTTAGAGAAGCAGGGTTCACTATTCATTTCCCCATAACTTTATGCTCTTTTTCATCAGGTTTATAACACAACCTTTAACAAGCCAATATAAAAAGGGGAATATATGAGGTTAGATAGCTGCCTTTTTTTCCCCTCAGTAAAAATTCTTCTGTTTTATCAGGAGGCAAAATCCACCCCAGGCCATGGTATAAGTCTCCACCTTATCCTTTAAATCCCCTAGGATCCCAGAGATCTCCAGAAGTTTAGAGCATCTCTGACTGTCCTCCTTGCACGTTTGCCACTTCTACATGGAGAGCACAGTACCAAGGATGTCTTGGGATGTAACGGTCCAGTATCGGCGGTCACTTTGAAAGCTTAGCCCCGGGACAGAGGGCTAAGTACTCCAGCAGTACTCCCTCAGTCTGAAAAGCAGGCAACAGTCATCTTCATGCATGGTGCTAATGTGACCTCTTTCAATGAGGCTTCAGTGTTCAGAAATCTTTTGTATTCTTTTTTGGTTAAAAGACAAGAAGTAGTTCTCTTTTCTGCCTGACCTTGCTGAATAGGAGCACTGATGGGTGTGCAACTGACGTTCTAGCTGGATTAATTTAGCAGGGAAACAGCCCATTTCCAGTGCCAAAGAGCAGAGCTGACAAGATTTGTTAATGAATTGACATGCTTATATACAATCAATGACTTGAAATACAGATAGAGGAAACAAATCTAAACAAACAAATACTAAATAGAGAAACGGGACCTGTCAAAATATACTTGCGATTATAATTCTGTGCTGTAACTTAGCCAAAAACTTGTGACCCCTTGACTGTTTCATCTGCAAATGCTGGAGCTGGCAGCTGTACCACAGCATTTCAGCATGAGCTGACAGTTGGGATTTTGCTTTAATTGAAGTAAAAGTTTCATTTTAATTGCAGTAACAATTTTTTTCCTTCTGTAACAGCAACAGTCAAATGGTCTACATCACACTGAAATGCGAATATTCAACTATTGCAGCTACAGTAGTGATGGTATCAATCTGTGGCTCTAAAGGTACAAGTATTTGCTATAGCTTTGTGGTATAAGGATGGCATATTTAGTGTGGTCGGGGGGAACGATCCCCTTTCACCGATGGGAAAACTGAGATATGGGGAAGTTTAACTTTTCTGTATGTAGTGCAGAACTACAGACCTTGTTCACATAGGATGCAAAAAAATTAGTCTGATGGGTAGGACAGGTACTGTTTTCTCCGCACAAATGTTTTCCTGAGAATAGTAGTTTCCAGAGCTCCATCAGTTGACAGCTTTGAACCAAGTTAACACAAGGTTTTGCTTGTTCAATGTCTGTCAGAGCAACCCTAGAGCTGTACCTTCCAATTAAATATATAACAATAATGGAGAGGGAAATATAGATGCTGGTGCAATAAATTTAATAAAAAAGTGCCTGCTTTAGATTTTGCTCTCTCTATATATTGCAGCAGTAGAATATTCTGTTTTCAGAACTGCATTTTAATCTCCCTTTGTACTGCAGAATATGAGGTATTCAGTATTTCGTTTTGACATCGCTCAGCAGAGAGGTCGAGGAGGAGAGCTGGCTATCGGAAAGCAAGAGGAATGTGTGCTCCCTCCCTCCTGCGGGCGGGCTGGAGTCAGGCAAAATGTAATCATCTAGGACTGTAAAATAAATAATTAAGGGAGAGACAAGAGATAAAAACAACTTTCTGGAAACCTTGTAATCTCCCGCTGACAGTCACATGCCAGCCCACGTGGCGCAGAAGTGTTACGCGCCCGAGAGGTGATGGCCTTGCAGCCAACGCCAAGTTGTTTTGCAGGTTGGCAAGCGAAGTGTGGGTGCATCCAGCTGGACCCAGGCTTTGCTCACAAACCTCCTGGGTGTTCCTCACATGTTTCTGCTATGTCCTGCTTGGGCAGGTTTCAGATTGTTTTTGTTTGTTGGGTTTTTTTAATTTGTTTCTAACGAGAGAGCAGTGTTTCAGTAGCAGCGAAGGGGAAGCACTGAATTCTGCTTTGCATCGTCACATGCCCCATCATTACCCGGGATGTTTGGTCTCCTTTTCACAACACGTGTAAAGACACCAGGCCAAAACCAAGAGGATTCTCCTGCTTTTCAGAAACATTTGTGGATATTGCTTTCTGGCTTGAGAAACACAGGGAGGACTGTAAATGAGTTTTCAAGTCAAAGTTGAGGCTGAACCTGCTTTTAATGAATTTTCTATTAGATATTTTCACTTTGATGCTCAGTCTCAGGGGCCCAGTGTCTTTGAATAAGAGTGGATATGTGACAGTACGTCCAACCTTTCTAGAATTTGTCGTCTTTTTGCATCTAGTGGCATTTTTCTGGCACACGCTTGATTCCTAGGATCTCAACTTCTCCTGAAGGCTTTGCAGAGAGAAGGACAGTGTTGCCTTCATAAAATTCTATAGGGAAAG
>NW_009600959.1:49775-50967 GCF_000690535.1 Cariama cristata
AATTTGCTTATAGTGTTCACTGTTTCATGTATTTATTTTTAGAGGGTTGGTAAATACAGAGTACACTGAAGTACAGTTCCTCAGATGAATTCCCCATTATTTTGTGTTGCATGCGGAAATGAGGTATTCAAAAGGAACAATTTAGTTCTGCCCATAATCCCTGTCTGGGAACCTGATCAGCATCCCTGCCAGGCACGAGGCTGGGCACAGCACGTGCATCCCCAAAGCACAAACTATGCGTCTGCAAGGAAGAGGTACACTTTGTTGTTTCCCTAAAACACATATATTTTAATATGGTGGACTATATATCAGACTGCTGCTTCTGTTGGCACCTGTTTATATCGTGATCCAGTCAGTTAATCGTCCCTTCCCTGAGTTTGTATTCCTAGGATTTTAGTTGGGTGGTGGATGTAACAGAAGGGAGATAACAGCAGGAGGAGGATGACCCATGTCCTGGCAGTACACATGCATGTCAGTACAAACTGGAAAAAAATCACAGCAGTAAAAAAAAAAAAGCAATATGCAAATATTTGAGGTTCTTAAGGTTGATATCCTCAAGCTTTTCTGCTCTGCCATAATATTAAGAAAATAAAAAAAGTACCCCTGATAATACTGTCACAGTCATGGTAAAATCCTAAGGTTTGGCAGCTCTGGCGTGCTGTGGTCATGGAATTTTAGGTACATGAAGGTCCAAGATGCCTTTTTTTCTTCCCCACACACTCTACCCCAAATAATTTGTGTTTTGAGATCCTGGGACATGGTTTTACATCCCGTAGCCTTAAAAGAACAAACATTTATGAAGAACCAAGTGTAGGACTTTTTTTAAGGGGCTAAAGAGGAATTAGTCATCCTGTTCTTGTGAAGAGTTCAAACCTTTAGTTTCTTTTAAAAATCTGTCAGGAATTGAGTGCAGGAACTTCCACATAAATTTTGATCTAATCTGGCTCTCATTTTTCCTTTTTTTCTTTATTCTTTCTTTTTTCTTCTATTTTTGTCTTTTTCATTTTTGCCTTTTTTGCCCTTTTCCAAAACTCCTTTGAGAGGGATTTCCACATGTATATGAATTTCCATAGACAAATTAATGCAGAAAAGCATTTCAAACTGTTCTGTTCTACTGGGATGCAGGTAAGGAGGCCAGTGTGCACAGGCCCCCTCTCTAAAAATATTTGGGTCCTCCTGTCTCACGAAATAC
>NW_009600959.1:51004-51346 GCF_000690535.1 Cariama cristata
ATGCCCTGTGTCGACAGGAGAAGAGCATGATCCCTGGATGTTTCTTTGGGCACGATCTGATTCAACATCACTGATGTAACGGTTTCTTTTACAGTTTTTGAGAGGCGCGTATGTGACTCAGGCAGCAGGCATGTCTGCAGAGCTGCTTGCTGCAACAGCTGTTTCTCTGTGTCTACTTATGGAAGGTTTTCCTCTTTAAAAAAAAAAAAAAAGGAAAAGAAAGGAAAAAGATAGGGGGGAAAAAAAAAGGCATTAAGAAAGAAAGAGAGAAAAAGCCAGATGCGAGGTACTTAAGGACAAGAATCTTCTGTATAGGGCTGGATTCCGAGGAGAAGCAGATAC
>NW_009600959.1:51363-57631 GCF_000690535.1 Cariama cristata
CAGAAAATGTCAGTTCCTTTCCAAGTGACAGAGCAGTTTCTCAGGACTGCAGAGGATGGCAGAAAGCACGGCGGAAGAAATAGATAAATACCCGCTTGCAGAGCGGGCTGAGGTGGGAGCGTGCGGCCGTGCCGTGCCGGTGCCACGTCCGGCTTGGCTAGCGCCGGGCCAAGTCAGCTCACCTCCCCACCGCCCGCTGTCCGGCGGGCAAGTAGGGCTCGTGGTATTTATTTATTTCATTTCCTTCGAGCGGAGCCTTGAGGATTAATTTGTTCACATTTTGAAGATGAAAAGCTGCGTATGAGTGCTAAGTATTGCAATATCGGCCAAGAGGGATGATTCAAAAAGCAGAGCCTGTATGAAGAGTCTGAGTGTGGAGGAAATACATATATGGAAACATAAAAAAAGGTGCCCTGTTGCCAAGCTTTTTTTTTCTTCCCCCTCTTTGATGTCTAGCCTCGGTAATCCAGACAGATTCCTTCAAGAAATTGGTCCAATTTATTTCTTTGCTTTTATCTTACTACCTGCTACTTGTTCATTTGAAGTAGCTATGAAAAAAATCGAGTACCTGGCTGTCTGTAGAAGTATGCTTTTTGTATGAATAAGGTAATTTGAGTACGCTGTAATACTCCCCCTAAATGCGACTGTTCTTGGCAATTTATGCTTCCCGAGTCCTCTTGGGATGAGAGCAGAGCTTGCCTGTTCCTTCATCTGACCCACATATTTGCACTTTCTCAGTGTTGTTTAGTCCAGTAAAAGCACACTGTCCTTTTCCTATCTGATGCTCTTTTTTTCCCCTAAGGAAAAAAAGAGTTACATTCAGTTACAGCTCTGGTTATAGTTCAGTTTCAATGCAGTCTCTATCACGTTACATATTTTATCTGACTAACTTTCTGGTATCTGTGTTTTGCTAGTGCTTATGTATGAAAAGATCATATCTTATTACAGTGTTTCTGTAAAAAGAAAGAATAAGAGGAAGTATGTGCCTCCTGTGCTCTGATCAAAATAAGTAAACTTTTGGCTTCAGGAAAGTTGCATATGACATTTAGAAATAAAGTAAAGCAAGCCTCCTAGTCAAACTTAATCAGAAATACATATATGCAGCCCACTCTGATTTCAGGGGAATGATTCCCCATTTACACGAGAAAAGAATTTGATGGATACGAATGTTATTTCTATTCTGGATATTAGAAAAAGAAAAAAAAATGATTGAATGGGAATTAGGAAATGGAAATAGAGATATTTTTACAACTTAGCTTTTGCTACATCTCTGAAAACCATGTAAATAATAGTTTTCGTTACATTACATACAGCCCCTCAAATATAGCCTAGAATTTTTGTCTTCTTCACTCTTTGACTTGTAGTCATGCGGTTTACAGACAGGTTCTGCCTTTTCTGCTCAACTCAGGTCCTTGCTTGCACTTCGTGCTCTCCACCTCTTCCCCATCCAAGTGATAGGTAAAGGAAACTCCAAATTCTCCCCTCTGCCCCTCAAAACCATTTATTCTTGCTATAATTTAATACTAAGGCAGTAAATGCCTTATCAGTTTTGAAACAGCGGTCTGGATAATTCCAAGCAGATGTGTCTCTCTCTTTAATCACAACATCAGTTATTTCTTGGTCAGTCTTGATTAGCTGATTCTTACATAATGAGAAAGTATAGTTAATGGCCACTTATATGTGGGTTAAACATGCTGAAAAGAACAGCTTAGCCCCTTGAGAACAAGAGGCTGATGAGCCAGTAAAATCAAGCTAAATGGAATGAGTCTTCATTATGAGTCATTAGAAAAGATGACGCTTTGGCTAACAGATGAAAATCTTTGATGAAGACCAGTTGTAAAAGCACAACTTAATGCTTAATAAATGTATTGGGGTGACTCATAGATTGAACGTACACATTTGTTTCTTTGCAGTACATGTCAAGTGCGGTGCAACACCATTTCCTGTGTTAGATGTGTCCCCTGGCTGGATACGGGCTTTAAAAAAGACAGTCTTGCAATCACTAGGTGAAAGATGACTGTGTGATAACTTGGCAGGAGATTCAAAATGAAAATAAGAGTGTCCATACCCACTGCATTTGGCTAGAAAATGGGCAAATCTCTCATTATGGACTGGCTAGTGCCTGTTAGGTGTATCATAATTTGATTAGATTTGAAACTAATCTAGTTGGGTTGGATTGGTGGAAGCTACGATAGTTTAACTTGTTCCACAGACCCATTAGATAGCTTATGCAGTTTTAGTTGGACAAATAAAAATCTAATTTATGAAACAGCAGGGATTTTGAATGCTACACCACAAATGAAAATAGAATGTATCTTTTATCCCTACATAAGCAGCAAAAAAAACCCCAAATACAAAGTAGATAATGTCACATTATTAACCGGGCGATAGTGTTGAGGTAGCATAAAAAATGGCAGTGATTGTAACATAAATGCTTCTGAAATCAAAATATTTGGGGAGGAGAGGAGGGAATGTGATAGGAAGTTTTTTTTTGGTTTTGTTAAATTGGGTAGCTATTAGTGTCTTCTGGAAATAAAGCAATCAAAAGCAAGTAGCTACTATTTTCACTTTTACTTGCATTTGGGTTGAAGAGTAGTACAATCTTCGTTCATAAAGGAGTTGTATCGTCTTTAAAAGTCTTCATCACTTTATTTTGTGGATGAAAATTGTAGCAAATCAGTGTCTTTCCAAACTATTGTGGGGATAATGTTCAAGTAGGGCATGCATTTGACTTTCTTTGAACTCAAAGGCATAGTGATTTCACAGAATCCCAGACTGGTGGGGGTCGGCAGGGCCCTCTGGAGATCACCCCGTCCAACCCCCTGCCAAAGCAGGGGCACCTACAGCAGTTGCACAGGATCACGTCCAGGTGGGGTTTGAATCTCTCCAGAGAAGGAGACCCCACAGCCTCTCTGGGCAGCCTGTGCCAGGGCTCAGCCACCCCCAAAGTACAGAAGTTCTTCCTCACGTTCAGGTGGAACTGCCTGAGCTTCAGTTTGTGCCCGGTGCCCCTGAACCTGTCGCTGGGCACCACTGACAAGAGTCTGGCCCCATCCTCTTGACAATCCTTTTTCAAAACAAAACCAGTTCTTTTTAAGATATTTTTATTTAGTAACACCTATTTGATCTTTTTAAATAATAAATGCTGTTATTTTCAGAAAAAAATAGAGGAGTATCCATCAAAATTGCAAATGGCAGTTCCTTGAGAGGAGTCATAGGTGCCCAAATGTGAAGATGGGTTTAGCTTGACAGAGTTTGCCCAAGCTGTTCTGCAAGAAACAAACGTTTTCCCTTAGCTTAGCAATTCCTGGAAATGAAATACTCACCATTGTCTACGCAGCATCAGAGGAACTGCTTTATCTTTTTGTTTTCCAGGGGGTGAATTAATTTGTTTCACTTCCATACCTCCTAATAATTTAAGTCAGACAAATGGTACAGTCTCAAAGACTTTCTGTCCTCCTTGCTACAGCAAGATTGACACTGTTATGGACCCAAATCCTCGTGATAATAGGAAGAGGTATACTTGCATCTTCAATTTTCTGCCAGTGCTTGTGGTGCCGGCACAGTGCTCCTTCCCCTGATGCTGGACGTGCCCCAAGAGCAGGATCACTGCCCCACCAGTGAGCCCCAAGGTGCTGGGGTCCAGCAGTGAGTCACTGGGAGCAAAAAAGCCAGCAGCAAATATATATTTTTTAATAAGTAATGAATTCACTTAGTAGGAAAGGGCAGGGTAGAGAATGAATTGTTTAACAGATTAATGTGAATGTCTTTTATAGTTTATAAACCTCTTAAGTCCCTGGTGTGCTGAGCCAGGTTTTGTTTATGTACATGGAAACACGAAATCTTTTCCAGTCCCTGTGCAAATAACACGGAATTGGACTTCATTACATTGGCTAATTTAACAAGTCCTGGGAGGCTTTTTGTTACTCGGTAATAGAGGAGGAGCCACAAACCCCAGAACTGCTGCACCAGCACAATCTCTTTGAATGAACTAATCTTCTTGCTTTCTAAGCTCTCCGTGACGGGTTTGACTGTGAGGCCTGAGTTCACAGTGAACAAAGATTTGGGACGAGACCCAGGTTTCCTCTGGGGCTACCTGAACTGCTGAGCAGCAAGCCAAAGTCCTGGTGGCAAGCTCCAGCCCAGGTTCCTGCTGCAGCCTACTCAAATATTAGTTTCTCAACAAATTAGTTGGAAGCGTCCAATTTTGGTGAAGCTATGAGCTTTAATGAAGGATTTGAAGATCTTTTCTTTATAATGAAAAGCATTAAAATTCTAAAACGGGGAATTTATTTATCTCTCATAACTGGTAGATAATCATGTGGTGCTGAGAAGCGAGGCATTTTAAACTGCTGATATTATTGCTGCTATGCCCGTTAAATAGAACTAATGCAAGCATTGCATAAATATTTTAATAGCTTTTTACAGTATTCCTTTAGAAAATGTTTAAAGAGCCACCTAATGTCAGACAGAGATACTTCCTATGTAAACCCCTGCTAATTCTCTTTTAATGGCTTTATTAACATTATTTAATTGAATATTGATACATTTAGCAGCCCTTTAAGCGTCCTGTTTTATTGAAGTTTTACACTCACATATTGATAAGTAGCACAATGTAAGAGCACTGATTAATTGCATCTTTGCTTAATTCTATTTGAACTAGTTCAACATGAAAGATGAAATGTAGGTACAGGAGATCTCTCTTTTTTTATTAACTTTGTGTGTTTTATATGCATAGTTTGTACCACTTAATTTAGGTTCATTTTGATTCCCAGTATGCCCAGTTAGTGTGAGTATGATCACACTCTCAGAGCTAGCGGGGTCTAAAATATTTTACTCTGTGAAACATTCTGTCTTTTATCTCTTCTGTTATGAATAATTTACTTGTTGGTACAGCTTCAGAAGCGGGTCCTGTTCTGCAAAAGCATATACATTTTACTGGAAAAAACAAGTATTACAGTGATACTAGCTTGCTCTCCTTGGAAACTGTCCGTACAACATTAGAAGTCTGCAGAGAGGTGGATGCCTTGTCTTGTGTTACTTGGCTTAATAGCCAGCTGCTTTTCTTGTGTACTTCCACAAGAAGCACTGGCGTTACCATACATATTTAATCATGACATGGTTGCTTTTCTCATCTCAGATGTTCTTCTTTGCTTCTTTATACGCATTTTTTACAAAGTTCAAGCAGGGTGAAAATCGCTTCAAGAGCAGAGGGACCATGGAAGATCATGTAGCGTACTGAAACCACATCTCTAGGGCTTTTGCCGTTGCTGGGTTTTTGCATCAGCTTTCTGTACCAGCATGAATTTTGTAGATTTTTCTAACATTTACTCACCTATTGTTAAGACAATCAGAGATGTAGCAGTTTTATTAAGTTAGTTTTTCATGCTTATTTTCATTCACACAGTCAGCTGAAACCATAATACCGCTTGCATTTGAGTAGTCTTGCAAGGTAGGTTTTGAATGGTCTGTCAACATCTGAGAGTTAAAACAGAGCAGGATGTGACCTTACCTATTTTCAGTACAGCAGGAAAGCATTGTTTTTGGCAATAGAACTGAAAGGAGAAAAATCTCTAATTTGTTGGCTTTCCGGTAGTCCTCTTATTAAAGGAGAGGTATGGATTTTCCACACAGGTAGACTATGGGGAGAGCATTCAACCGGCATCACATGTTTTGCAAGAGACTCAGATCCTGAGATCTGATCTTAACTCTATGGATTTTACTATGTTACCTGAAGACCATGCAAGGGCAGGTATGTCTGTGAAAATTCAGCAGGTGATAATTGAAATCTCCAAGAACTGCAGATCCCACAAGATTCCAAAATTTTGCATTACTGTATATTTTTTTGAGAAATCAACATGTTTTGGTGATTGCAGTCTACAACCTGAGCTCTTCCCTACCTTAAAAATGGAATTAATCTTAAACATCAGTCAGATGCAATTTTGTCCTCCTTACTTTAGATAAAGGGATCACCTAAAAGATGACTCCTGCTTGTGACAGTTGCCTTGAGCAGTACTCTGACACCTGTGTGGGATTGTAAAAGACGGTGTAGCGCTTGTGCATTATTAGAAGTGTTGGAGGAGGAATGTGAGAAAGGACTTGTGCATGGGTTATACAGGAGTTGGAGTACCAATTCTTAAGCAAATGTATAAGATGGGAATGTGGGATACAAGCAGTCTCTTTAGCTGTGGTTATAACTTCATATCAACACCAACATGGAACCACTGCCACTGGGGCTGAGGCTCTCAACTGGTAGTCTCTTCTCAGG
>NW_009600959.1:57662-58215 GCF_000690535.1 Cariama cristata
ATGCCATCCTTGGCTCGTGTGTGAAATGTTGGGTTCACAGTGTGGTGGCACAGGGGGAAATTGTCCTGATAGTGAAAGAAACAATCTAAAATTTAGTTTTTGAATACTAAGGGGTTTGGGTATTTTGACTTTTGGGAGTGTAAAGCACCTAGAGAGTAACTGAACAGAAATGCATCTCCATTTGGACATAAATCGATAATTCACTTTAGACATGGGCTGGAGCAGAATCCAGTTAACTCTTCTAGAGCTCTGCATTGTCAGATGTATTTGACGTAAGTTAACTAATGGGAATATCAGACACAGAGCAGAAACTTTAAATGAAACTATCGTGTTCTTTGTTTATCAGTTCAGTGAGCAAAGGTAGAGAAACAACGTGGTGGAGTAGTGACAGAAGAGTCTGAGGGAGGAACTGGGTGTAGACAGAGAGCAAAAATGATATGGGCAAGTCTTTTGTGGAAGAAGGAGTAGGACTTTTACCATCATTGATGTTAGGGGAAAAGGGGAGAAATGGAAACCTTTGGTAAAGGTTTAGTGCTGGAATGTAACGAGGTCA
>NW_009600959.1:58226-75160 GCF_000690535.1 Cariama cristata
TGATACTATTGACATGATAAAGGGGAGTATGTGAAAGAGAGCTGAAGGTAGTAGAGAAGTTATGATTGATAGTCTGGAAGATCTAAGAGGCAGTGCTGATACTATGAGGGTAAGGAATCTGGGGTATTCAGTCACTCTGAATGCGGATGGGTTTGCTGATGTCACACGGTCACAGAATTAACTCACCTAGCTTTCACGCAGGGATGAAATCATGGAGTGAGGTGGTTCCTGAGAGGAGAGGAGGCTGTGATTGCAACCTGGTTTACATAACACAGCATATATACCATGCAGTACTGCATCCTGGATGCTACTTCTAGCTGTTCACAGCAGGCTATGGAGAGCTAGAGAGGCGGATGTATGTTTTGTGTAGGTGATGGAAGAGAAAAGAGGCTCAAAGCTATATGCATAGGAATCTTCTATGGAGAACCCTTCTTGCGCAGCAAGGTTGCATAGGAACTGCCGTTAATGGAAACAGAGTCACTGTGGTGAGCCCTAGAGGTCAGGAGGTCACGTATGCACCCAGCTAGACTGCTGAAATTTGTTTTGGTTTCCACTCGTAGAGGAATTCTGAGGACAGAATTTATTAGGAAGAGATTTTTGCAATCCAGAGATAAGGAAAAATTAAGATAGTACCTCAGTCAAAGCAAAGAAAGAATGTCAAGTATATGATTGACAGTGCAACTAATGATAGGACTAAAATATGCCAATTACTTTAACCCTGGAAGTTGAACACCAGGTACAAGGTAGAGTGCCCAGCTGGTATTGGAAGAGGATGTTGGGAAATTGTCTTTCCCCTTAGGAAATTATGTCAGGAATGAAGTATAAGCAAACCAACATGACATGATAATTCCTGACTAAAAATCGTACAGGAAGAATGGGTTGGGTCAAGGGTACGCATTACTCATTTAAGGTCATCCTAATTTGGAAAGCTGTGATAGTGTCAACCATGAGCAATTCCTGTGTGTTCTCCATATCATTGTTTTCAGTTGCCGAAATAAAAAGATGTCCTCAAAGAAGAGAAGAGGTAGAGAGGAAGACAACAGGTAGCAATGCGAGAGGACAAATTGGTCACAGGATAGATTATTTGCTTTACAAAACTTATGTTAAAGAGAAAAGCACTGGAAAATAAGCCATAGCAGAGAAATCAAATGAAACCTAATAACTTAAGAGACTTGAAAATATGCTAATTCTATAATAATACGTAATTTCTTATTTTCTCTGGGATCTTGAAGAAACAATTTTATTGATATCAGAATTGGCTGACTGATTTTGATTGTTGAAGCTTATATAGAAGAGGAAGCAACTCTGTTTTCTGTAGGAAAACAGAAAACATTATATTTAGGAGGGATGGAAGCATAGGGTTCAGAAGCACAGGATTTTCTCAAATGGAGCTCAGACAGAAGTCTTTGTGTCCACTAGCAAATGAACGAAGACTTGGCAATGGTGTTGAGTTGAGGTCCAGTCAAGGGAAAAATAGAAGCCTTCAGGCTTAGAAAGAGGTTTAGGATGCGACTTAAGTACTAAAATAGCCCTATTTGGAGCTTGGGTACATTCGTGCTTTGTATCAGCTTCATGCATTTGGTTCAGAGGAGAACGGGAACTCCACTCAGACACGCTCAGAGAAGAGCTAATGTACTATTCAGATATTTTAGCGACAGTCAATTCTAATTTATTTCTGTGTATTACTAATGTCATTGCATGAATCATTGCAAAAGATATGGAGATGAGAATAAAAAAAAAAGTTAAATTGGAAAGGCCTAGTATTTTTCATGCCATGTCAGTTATGACATTTAATCTTAATTGTGTCTGAATTTGACTGATTTTCCAATTGCCTGAGTTTAGCAAGAGTTATGTTGTTGCTAGGACACAGCTGCTTCATATGATACATCTATCATCAACGTAAAAGAAAGATTTTGAAGACTGATTCTTATATTTACTCTCACATGTATATTATGAGCAGCAGTGTCCTAAATGCAGAACCTAAATGCAGAAGGACGTAACACCCTTATGCTGAAATAAAGGCATCAAGTGATGGTTAAGAAATGTATGATTTTTTAATCTCTCCACAGATAAATAGGAAAGAGGATCGTGTTCTACCCTTGTTCTTGTTTCCTGTGGTTCCTTAGTCATGGTTTGTTTAACATTTTCATGTTCTCAGTAGTGAATTTGACGAAATTCTGTTTTTATTCTGTTGCATGTGAAAGGTATCCTAGTACCAATCATTTCTGACCCGGATTTGTCTCATCCTTTTGAAAAGTAATCATTAATTTTTAAGAACAGTTACAGATGCTCTGCTAGTTCCGCATTCCCTCACAGGGTATCTCTGAGTTCCTTTTTTTATTGTTGTCATGACATAGGGGAATTCACTGCATGTGTTCATATGGACCCTGAACCATACATGTAGTAATTCTATTCTATATTACAGGTACTAGTTGTGTAGTGGTGACTTCCAAGGCCAACTCCTGTAACATTTTTATGGAAAGCTTTGAGACTGTGATTTTTCAGTGGGCCTGAATGAACGGAATGCCTGTATCAGCAACATCGCGTTCATTTCTGACTCTCTTACCCCTGAAAGGCCACAGTAAAAATTCGGTAATGATGTAGCATAAGACCCGTGAGATCCTTGTCATGTTTGATTCATGTCCCTAAAGCCCACAAAAGCTCTGCAGGTGGCTTGGATGTAGAACTGGTCCCCAAAACTGAACCTCTGTACTGTTAATAAGTTTGAACTATTTCTGTCTGTGACCCAACTGTTACAGCATGTCACAGCTCTGGATGCATTTCAAGAACCAATACCTTGCCCTTGGTGACCTGACAGGTTCTTTTTTAATCCTGAGAGACAAGTAGCATGGAAATGGTCTCATTAAGACTCATTTATTAGCTAGGAGTCTTCCAAATTAGGGCCATGTTTGGGTCCCAGTAAGTTCACACCACAGCCTGGCCACACGGTGAACTAGCTCAATCACATTTGTTATCACTACACAGTTAGTAAATATGTAGGATGGCAGCATGGTCACAGGAGTGGAGCTGAAAAATCCTTTGGCTTCCTACTTTTTTGTCCTGAAGACAGGCATTTCTGGAAAAAGTCTCTAGAACCTATTTTTTCTCCTGAGAAAACACTTTGAAGGAAGACATTTAGCCATTCAATCAGGAAGGAGAAGTAGCTAGTGTCATTAGTATAACAAAAATGAGGTAGCTGGATAAAACCCTGAAGTTGACTAATCAAAGTACAGCATATGGGACTTCAAAATAATCATGACTTTGAACTGAATATGGCACACATTTTTACCTAGGAAATAAGAGGGCCACTTAGAGCATCTTAAAACATTTAATTTCCCAACTTTGTAGAGAATTTTGTTTCAGAACTGCTAAAACTTTTGCTTGATAACAGCTTTTTTGTTGGAACTTAATTGTTTCAGCGTAGCAACACAGTGCAAGGCCAAGGCAATAGTAATGTGTGATGAGAGCAGTTAGAATGTCATTCATCTTCGGAGTTCGTGAAAAACTGAAAGAAGTTTGGAATTTATGATAGTAGAAGACAATGACTATTTTACTAGGGCCATTTAGGACTGTCATTTGCATGAAATTAAAGATGGTCTCTTATAAATTTATGTATGAAGTTCTGACAATCCACATCATTTTAGAGACAAAGATTTAGAATGTGATACTGGAATAACATTTGGCAGATATATTGCTAAATCAAAGTCTGTTGATATTAATATGAAATCTCAGTTTTCTTTATCTTTTACAAGGGACCTTTTTTTCTGGAGTAGTCTCCAGTAATCAGTGATTCCGCAGGATTTTAGCATGCCCTATGCAGGGAAGGGTAGAACACTCTTCTAGCACTCTTTGCTGCTTGATGTATTTAAAAGGTTTCTCCAAAAGGGCACTTTTGAGGTGAGAATTCAGTGCAGAGGAATAAAAAAAGCTCCTTTATCCACTATGAAAGCTCGATATGGCAAAAGAAGAGATAGACATTTAACGATGTACAGAGAAGCTCTTGTACTTTGAGGGTGGAGTAAGCATGTAGGACCATAATACAAATGCAGATGCCATGAAAGAATGTAAGCAGTAATGTTGTATGCCAGAAAAAAAGAAATGGATGATGTTCTACTAATAAAATACACTCATGTTATCACCCTTGGCTAGCATTACTGACTTAGCTTGAGTTTTGTATTAATTATTGAAAATCGTGGCTTTTGTTCTCCCCAGAAGAGTGCTTTATTATTACAAATGCAGCTGACATCTTGCAACTGCCAGCACCTTTTTTTAACAAATTCCATCTTCTTACTTCTTCTGTGTTTTAATGTATGCATCAGCTTGCCAGAATGACACTATATTAGAGTAGTTGACAGCATGGCAGGAGCAGGCAAAGTAAGTAGCATAAATTAGGCAAAGCTGAAAAATAAGAGCAAAGAAGCTGGTAGATTAGATCTGTCATTGACATAAAATCAATGGCCCTATATCAATTTATGTAAGCTATGTTGATTTACAGTAGCTGGTGATTTTGTACAACAGGTAGTAGAAAAAACATATTCAAGTAGATGTAATGAGCTAGCATTCATCGTTAGGTTAATGATTAATTGATCTAATGCTCATCTTTGGTTGATGGTTTTATTTTATAAAATAAATTTATAATCATGATTTCCAAAGATGTCCATAATATCATTCCTGGTCTGTAGCCATGATAGGCAGTGTCCTCCTGGCGGAGACCTCGCTGTATGATTGCTTTCTTCAAGTGTCTATGGCTACTAACCTGGTCACATTTGAAGACCTCTGCCTCCTGACGTGGTCAGTAAAACGTGCTCTAGACATCTAGTTTCACTCTGATAGCATTTAAACTACAATAAATCATAGGATGTTTACACAGTGTAACTATCTCTATAGTTACAGCATGTAACTATAATGACTGATTTCCAGCACATCTGGATGGATGAGGATAATGATATGCAACTGTAATTTATCTGGATGCGACTGTAACTTATCTGGATGCCACTATACTGAGTGTGTGATTAATATTACGTCTAGATGGTCATCTGTAGAAATATTGTTTGAATATAATAGTTTTTTATTTTTAAAATGTCAATTTATTTTGATAGTAACATAGAATTTCCTTTATAATACGGAGGTAGATGAGCAAGTACAAATGTCTCCAGATAATTTGGCTGTCCGGGTGTTTTCACCTAGCAAATTTGTTGCTGGTGGAGGGATCTAAGACAATGGCAATACCTTCCATGTCTCCTGCTGTCTTCCTGTGGCACAGCGGAGTTTTATGGCTTCTGGGCTTTTTTTCTGAAGGCTTTTGTTTTAGTATGCGATTCTGGGAATTTCTCAAGCTCAGATGAATGAGGCTGATGTTATTACATACACTCTTCCGAAATGAACATATATTACCAAGTGATTCCTTCCAGTCCTACTTTCCTGTGATTCTTTTGCAAACTATTATGTTGTGTGATTTCATCAGGCAACAACATAACGTAGTCATTTGAGGATGGAAATGTAAAGATCAGGGGCTTAGGATATTGGATGGGCTTTTGTGGCCTTTGGAATTTGAATGGTACCTAAGCATTATAAATGTTAGGCTCCCTGAAAGCAAAGCTACAATCCATTTTTAGTACGTAACAAGGAGGTCTTATCAGCTGAATAGAAAATATTACTTGATCAGGTACAAATTATCTATAGATGGTGCTTTAAAAATACTGTCAGTATTAATGTTTTGGTTTTTCAACTTGTCTTTAACTTAACTTTTCACAATATCATTTAAGACCTCAACTTGTATTGCAAGAAGACATGTACACAAGATTTGATTGATATTCCAGTATGGATCAGTGCTAATGTTGTTAACACGGGAAGATAAGTCAGAGTAGATGTTAAATTATTTTTTGTGTTTGTGCTTGTGTCCATGCAAGTCTTGTGTAGTGCAGTGACTGATTTCTTCAGGGAAAAAATATCCTTGAACATAGTGTTGGATCAGTTCCCTGCAATCTGTCTAAGTCAAGCTTTCAATATAATTTTCAAGCATGTTTCTTTGAAGAAAATATTTGACCTAGTAGATCATCGTATTTCACTGTCACAATTATCACTCCCTTGATAATTAGCCATGTTTATCCAATTTCAGATGTTCTGTTGTGCTATTCCTCACTGGTAGGAAGCTGATGCTTTGGAAACGCAGTTCTGGCAGGAGATTATGTGACATCTAAGGGCAGACCTGCAGTTTATGTCTGCCTACTCTTTCTCCAGAGGCCTCTTCTGGGGTTGACCAAGTGGACTGATGAATCGTCCTTAGTGCAGGACCACCCCCTTCCTGGGGACCACGTGGGGACAGCATAGGGAATGCAACCTACGCGCATACGTGTAACACGTGTGCGGTAAATCAGAGCATTGCAGGGACTGCTGGGCCCTCTCCACACCGGTAAAGTTTGTAATTAGAGCGGGGACCACGGTGTATGACATTACCGAAAGGACGTGGGGATCAGCGTGTCACCGCATATCAGCGATGTGACGAGCTGGGCCAGAATGGAAAACTTCCATGAAGTCTTTGGAAATAGGGTTCTCATCTCCATGACAGTTTTGTTATGGCTTAGGGAGATTCAGCAATTGTGTGTGGATGCCAATCTAAAGTGGTTTGGATTCCAGTGTTTTCATTTGTTCCTTCAGCTGAAAAGTTTGTACAACATAGCTGTAGCTGAAGTCTCAAGCATGCAAAAAGGCATAGCATGAAAAAGGCTTGGAAGAAGACCCAGCTGTTTAGCAACCAGTCCGAATCATCAGCTGTGAATCCTTTCCTTTGCCTACAGAGGAAATAATACCAGATTAATAAATGAAGCATTCAGGGTCTGGGCTGGGAGGTATGCAGGATCGAATAACGCACATTCTAGGCAAAGATAAACTTACACTGTAAATGGAGCTAAGAGATCCTCTGAGTTGGAGCAGTATGGGCTGTGTTATAACCTCATTTGGTCAGGGAATTAAGATTTGATCCTTTTAGGGACTGACACTGAATTGTTGACACTTGTATGTGTCCTCCAGCAGCTTTTGCATCTACGTGAGACTTGTTACACTGCACTCTAAAATATCTTAATCTAAAACTCTGCAAATGTTGGGCTCTTTGTTTTTTGTTTTTTGTTTTTTTTTTTTAAAGGAAATTATTTTTTGTGGGATGATCTGCGAGACTGGGACAGCAGCAAAGATGTATTTGCCATTTATTTGCAAGTGCCACAGTTAAACTCTTATACTGTAAAGGACTTTTTTACAGATCATGCAAAACCCCAGCTAGGGCAGTAAAACTGACTTCCCTGTTTTGCTCATGGAGATTCAGAATTATTCCTCTTTCTCTGGGGATCACAAGGAGTCAGTGACAGAATAATATAAAGGCTGTGCATGAGATTTTCCAGTACTGACCTACTTCTTCTCTCATTAAAATCACTTTGAGTTTTACCATTGACTTTTCAGGCAGAGTCAGGCCAATATAGTGTGCTAATGAAATTGCTTTCCAAAAAGCCTCTCCAGTAGTTGTGTCCAACCGTTCCAAGCCATGGGTCGCGATGTGAGTTCAAAAGTCCTGAGGAGCCCATCAGCATTGTGAAACATATTTCCAGGCCCTGGGTGGCTCAAATTTGCATCTCATAGGCTGTGGCAGGAAGGGAAAACCAGACAGAGGGCCCATTTTGGAAGAATCTGCTTCTGCATTTGCCTCCGTGGTCTCCTTCTTCAGGTCTGGGGGGGCAAAAGCATCACGGGGAGGAACCTGGCAGGAATACGGAGGGGGGCTGCTCTGCTGCAGTTACCCCCACGTGCTACATAGGGGTGGCGTAAGACAAGTAGTCTCAATGAATTCATTGCTTTGCAGTTTCTATTGTGTGAGCTTTAAACATTTAGGAAGAATTTCTTTTTTTTTTTTTTTTCGCCCTCCCTGTTAATTCTTTTATAATTTGCACCATAGTTCACTGTTTGACACTGCCTGGACACTCAACAGCAAAGAGAGCTCTGCAGAGGAGCGCAGGCATAATGAAAAAGGATTTTCTTTGGGTTCGATGCATATCCTTAAGAAGGAGCTTTACCTGGGTCAGGTTTTTCCTCAAGTATCTAGAGGAAATGCTGAATAAGCGTAACAGCCTAAATGGATGGCAGCCCAATTTTCCTAATATTAAGGGTAGAATCAGAGCCAGGGATTTGGTTTTGGTCTAAATGAACTCCAGGATATAAAGCCGAGACCAAAAGAAAAACAGAATATTAAACTGTATGCTTTAAAGTTAATGAATAGCTACACTGGAACACTACACAGGAAATAAAAACTCCGGGTTTTTTTTCAGGTTTTTATTTTTGGGGAAATTTTTTTTTTTTCTCGCACAATTTAGCAGTCAGAGATCTATAAAAGGAAGACTTGTGCATTCAGATAATTTAGGGAGATAAAATAGTTTTTCAAAGGAAAAAAAGATAATCTAGCCAAAATTTTTTGAGATGAGGCTGTGAAAGGCTGTGAAAGCAGCAGCAGCGTGTGCCCTCCAGTGACAGGAGCTGCTACAGCAGCGGGAATGACAGTCTCTTCCAAACTCTCTGGGGACTTCTCCACACAGGGAAGCTCGGAAAGTTAAGATGTATTAATCATAAATACAAAGTTAATACAGGCCAAGTGAAAAATATCTGCCATTCCGCTCTCACCACCCTCCCTTCAGCAGATGCTTTCATTCAGATGTGAAGTGCCCTTAATTTGCTGTAATCTCCATACCCTTGGACATTCACAGAATTGTTTTTGGCTTGTGGACTAAAGTATACCAGAAAAAGAATGCAGTTTCCACATACATAAGTAGCTGTCAGTTGTAATAATTTTATATACTTTGACGGATAGCCTTGGAGGAACAAGGAGCTTTGTGCTGTGCGATACACAAGACCTTGATTTTGCAACTGGATTCCAGAAGGAAACCCACTGGTTTGGGGCAAGGGATGTGTGGCTGAGGGCGTTCGGCATACTGCCCTTCCTCGCGCTGGAATTAGTCCAAGGACTGAGCCCTGAAAGAGAATAGGCTGGGTTGCAAGAGAGGAGAGAGAACCTGGCATTTCCACTGTCCTCGGGGCAAAGCAGTTGGGCTGGGGGGAAACCAAAAAGACCATTGCAAACGCAGGGTTTTGTTCTAAGATATGCCACGTTTGGCGATTGCTCTAGCACTTCCAACCTGACGTTTGTTGGAGAGGCACGAGTGTTTCTTGCGTGGCATACTGCTGATTCTGGTTTTCTTTTCTGCATTGAAGCAGTGTTGTCGACTTGACTGATTTTACGGCGAGCGCCGTTGTAATTGTGTCTTCATTTAGGTTTTCGGCACTTGTGTGCCCTAAGGGCATCCCCAAAAGACAGGCAGTCAAAAGGTAAATAGAGGCGTATTTGTGTAAAAATGTAATGACTTCAAAATTGAATCTTGTTCTTCTGCATGAAGGGGATGTAACCACTGAGATGACTGGGCAGCCCTTTGCAGTAGTTACATTCCTTCTCCGGTGTTCCTCCAACTGTTGTTGCTCTGCAGGAGTGGCAGGTCAGAGCTGGCATTTTTTTCTGAACCCTATTTTATTGTTTGAAGTGTGACTATTGATGCAAGACTCCCTCACCCGCCCTTTCTCTTTTTCTCATGCGCAAACACAACTGTATGCAGAGAGAGAGAGAAATCCCAGAACAAATGGGAAGCCAAGAAAGGAGAATGAACTCCAGAAAGCGTAACAAAAGGCTGTGTTTTTTAAGAGTCCTGTTTTGTTGAGCTGGGTGATGTGAGCAGAGATTTATGGGGTTACTTGAGCAGAAGTTGAACTGTCTGTCATCTCGCACTGCTGAATAATCATATTGCACGCAAGGTCTGCCTTCAACATATGAAGAGGGAAATCCTTTCTCTCCGGTGAGGTGAATTGATCATATGGAGAACAGCTGCAATTGAACGAGATCCTGATTTAATAAAATATTAGTAGTAGTGACACTGCCTTACACTGACATAGCAGCACTTTGGAGTGGCACTCAAAGTAGTTGCCAGGTGGGAATCACCAGCTTTTATACTATTATTTCCTGACTTTTTTCTGCGCTACTTTTTCAGAAGCGGAAAAGTACAGAGAGACCTCAGCTTGCACAGATTAAAGCAGTTACCTTTTGCACAAAAAGACGTATTTTGATAAAAAAGATATTTTGATCAGATCACTGTCATACATCAACTTCATAACTAATACTTTTAGAGCTTTAGAGTGCAGTTGTTTGCACGTTTGTTCCATATGTTCATGTAGTTTTGAAGATAAATGGTTTAGAGAGTAGAAGAAATTGTTGGTTTGAAGTAACTATGTCATTGAAGAGAATATGCAGGTACAAAAAAACGCCTTGGATTCCCGGATAGTGGGAATGATAGGGTTCCCTTCACTTAAGCACTTCATAAAGAATTAAATAATTTGATTTTTCAAGTGTGTCATACAGCATGCAAGTTCTCTTTGCTGTCTATAATTGGTCTACTTTTTAATGGGAGTTTTCTCTGATAAGGAAATAAAAGTTCAGAGATGTTGACTGAAAGCTCTTTAGGACTCTTTGGTTTAGTTTGTTTAGCACCAGGGAGAAAATCATTTCACATGTAGCCCAGGTTCCTTGACTTTCTTTTCAAAATAATAATTAGTAATAGTGGACTAACATAAGCAAATTTCTGTAGAGCAGAAAAAAAGTCAGTGTTTTGCTTTCTTCCAGTCCACAGTACCATAGCCTGGTCTAAGTCTGCAGCTTGTGCAAATCTTGAATGTGTGAATAATGTTGATTTCAGTGGTACTTTTCACACACTCATAGTTATGTATACAAGTATCTAGTTGGAGAAACCAGGCCTAATATAAAAAAAAAAATTATGTGCACTCTTCCATGGCCAATTTGGTTGATGACATCAACAGGTATGACCCGCAAAGCTCAGAGAAGTTTACCTTGTGCATGTCTGTATGCTTAATACACCTTATATTATTTAATTCCTAATCCAGTTTCCTAATTTCTGCAGTCTGAATCATATAGGCGGATCTTTATTCTTTGTAATCTCATCATGTTGATCAAATTTCGGATTGCTTTCAAGGTGTGTGGGCATGGGCACAGAAGTGGAGGCATTTGCGTGCGCCTATAACAGAAATGAATCTAAAATCTTGAAACTTTCTTGGCACTGGTGAACACATTTTGTTAAGGAAAAGGAATTCCATTGCGGTGCCACTCCAAAAGCAAAAATGTTAATTTCTCTATTTGCTTTAAATTGATTGAGCCACGGTATAGATTTCTCATTTGATTTCAAAAAATATGCAACTCTCTTTAAATGGATGCTAAAAGAAAAACATAAAACTATGAATAAAAAATGTACCAGGCTTGATAGAGCTAGTAATTCCTGATTAGAAATCACTGCTACGGTCGCTACTGTTGTAGATCAAATTTACAGATGTCTGAAGGTGTTATATTTAGAATAGTCTCATTTGGAAATCATTATCAAACTTTGAATACACTTTAGGGCGCTTGCCTTTATTTTTTTAACCTTATTTACAGTCAGCACGTTGAAACAGTTCCTATTTCTGTTTTTCTTGTTTACTTCCTATTTAGTTATTAGGGCTGCAGACTTTTAAAAACAAATTTATTCATTACAGGGGAAGACCATGCATAATATAGAATTCATGCTGTTTATCAAGGCCCGAAAAATAATTACGGAATTTGCGCATGAAGGAATGGAATTTACACATGTTAGTAGGATGATATTGTTGTTTATCCACCAGAAAAAATTTGTTTGCCTGAGGCCAAAAAAGTGTAGTATTTTGCAAGACTTGCTTATCAGAAGCCTCCTAACTTTGTATGAATTCTTATGTGGATTTAACTGCCAGTCGTGCTCTTCTCTGAAAGAAAACAAAATAAAAATAAAATAAAAGCCTTTGGTAATTTTTTTCAGTTGTTTTGAGGTATTCAGTCTCACTCTGTCCTTTCAAATAATCACAGATCTTTTTGAAGTAGCTTGTCCTAGTGAAGGTGCAGCTCAGGCAGTCTGGGACTGTGCTGAGCAGCTATTTTGGGTATGGTGGCTATCTTGGAGAGAAATTACTGTGTCTTTGGGTACGTGAAAGATTTAAATGCATGTTAGACTTCACTTAGTTTTCAGTGGAGGTTTTCGTTATGATGGTTTAACTACAGCTTTCTTTTTATTGTCCCCATGAATCTGCCTACTGAAAGTTGTCGTTGGAAGCCAAGTCAGTTTTTCTCAGTTGCAATTCGGCCCTGTTTTATTTATATTTGTAAATATTTCAGAAACCTAGGGTATTTCTAATTACTTAATTCACAAATTATACAGCAGAAGGCTTTGGACCGAATCCTCCTCTTCCCCCCAAAACTGAAGCATTCCCAAATAACAAAGACAGCAGCACAACCACAGCCGGTGGTTAGCCTGGTTTGTAGACATTGTTTTTTCCTTTGTAAATGAGAATTTTAATAGTGTTGATTCAGTAGGAAAAAGTAGAAAGAGAGAAGAGAGTCATGCATCCAAATGAAGCCCCTTCCCCTGCAAAACCCCACCTGAACAATTTCCATCTGAACTCAATCTCTGTAGATTTTGGTCACAATAGATATCATCCCAAGTATATTCCTAAAGGCATGAAAGTAAATGACCAAACCATCTCCCTTCAAATATTGTCACCAGCAAGGGACCTTAAAACTTCAATCAAAATGTTTGCATTTCTTTGAGACGAAATATATATACAGAGTCTTCTAGTTGCACAGCAACTAAATTAAAATGAATGCAAAATGGTATTTTATGACTTAGGTGACCTCTGGCTGTTTAACTGAAACATATATGCTATTTTATGCAATAGCAATTTGGAATGCTATAAAATAATTACTTTTAAAATCTATACTGCACATATGCAGATGGTTAACAAACTCTGGCTCACTCACCAGATGAAAATAATATTGGGAAAATCCATGCTCTAGAGATAGTGCCATTCCATTATAAATGTGCAAAGTATGCAAAAACATTACGTCTATATTGTTTTCCAGAGCAGACTGTATCTTAATGCCAGATGTTTTATTCTTTGCATATCTTGTTATAACTTAACAATTACTGTTCTTTGAGTTTGTCCAGACTAGGAAAGGAAACATGTATTTTAGATGCGCTAGCTAAATGTTTGTCTGGTACAGACAGAAGAAGTTCTCGCTAGTTAATCTATCTACCAGCTCTCTCCTGGTTATTCATACTGCCTAAATAACACATAACTCATTTTGTTTTGCCCATGCTTGGGTTTAAAGCGTGGTATTAGTAACACTGCAAAAAGAGCTTTTGCGGCAGTCAGGACTAATATGTCTACTGGAATAAATTGGAGTTTCTGTTGCCTGGAAAGAAAATAGCTGAGGCACTAATGAGCTAGGTGAGCCACGTCTGCTGGCCTCCCTGGTCTCATTGATTTGTCTGTAGCCTTTGTCTGAATGAAAGTCCACCAGTGATAGGAACGACCACTTGAAATTTTCCATTTTGTTACCAATACCAACCTAGATTTTACTGAACTGAAATTTGTAGCATTTCAAATTAAATATTTAGATACACTTTTAGAGAAGACTAGTATCTACATATTCCACGAAACTACTGAAGTCTTCCATTTAGATGGGATCATTGCCAAAGGGAGCAATACCATTTTACTCAACCTATGAGTAGCATCATGTGCATCAGACATTTACAGCTATCCCAACAGTCAGGTTTTTCAGTGAAATCAGGTTTAAAAAGTCATTTGTTCAGTTAAGACTGAATGATAAACAGTAAATTTCCCAGTTTTCTTTTCAGAAGATGGCTTTTCCCCAAATTTACAATGCTCATAATCCGTAGTGTACAGAGGGATTTTTATCGTGAATTAAATCTATTTCAGTTGTCATACTTTATCCTTATTACTGAGTTACTTAATTAGTAATTTCTGAGAGCAGCCGTAATAACTGTCACAGATATTATAGAAGAGTCATCGACACTCTGCGTGTTAATAAAATTTTAGAGTTTTGTTAGTTTTCCAAGTGTTCCTGTTAAGCACCAAATGCTATTGCCAGTGTTTTGCCCACAGTACTTCATAACTGAAGGAAATCTTTCTTTAAATAAGTATGGACTGCAATTGTAGGAGTCTTCTAAGCTGCAATACATATTCTGCATAAGTATGCATTAGGAAAAGAATCTAAAATATGGTTTAACAAGCATGTGACAATAAATTAAGGAAATATATTTTGATATGTGAGAAAAATTGGTTTCCACAAAAATACTCATCTCCTCCTAGTCACAGCTGTGACTTTTGAATATGTATTAAGCTCTGCAAGGATAGCTAAGCTAGGAATTTGGCAGTAATAGTATATTCATAAATATACATGAAATGGGAAAAAATAGTTTACAGAATTGAAAGTGAACATTGGAAAGGGTAAGCATACATACCTTGAGATAAAAATTGCAATTCATTGTCAGCATACGAAGCCTTTGCTTTTAACTTACAAATGTTATAGTGCCATTAGATTTTCTCATATGTGCTGCATTACTTATAATTGAATAGAGTATTAACAACTGAAAGGTTGTTTAAAGGAAGAGAAAGAACCCTCTACCCAGGCAGTTTAAGTTTTAATATCTACTCTCCAACAGAAACAACTCATTTAACATTCGAAGAGAGATCTTGGCTTTTTCTCTCAACTCACTTTACCTCAACAAACCAGATGGCAAATATCTCACTGAAAAAACCAGTGAAAACAGTGTCTGCATCTGCCCACCCTCATGTTTTTCTTGCCAGTAAAGCGGAAACGATATTAAATTTGGGGTCTTCTATTAAACACTTGTAGTTACATTTCTAGTTTTTCCCATTTTGCATTCTGACACTTCATTGGGCCAGCCTACTGACAGATTTTACTTATTCTGATGTATAGCAGGGAATTAAATTTATTTATTGACATCATATTTCATCTGACATCTTACAACAATAAGCAAATGTGCCTTTGACCGGTATTTGATATTTTCCTTTAGATTTTTCACTTACGTATGTAGAGATCTGTTCATTTCCAAGGTGGTCATCTGTGATTTGAAGGCAGAGTTATCTTGTAAATAGTTGGTTAATATATATACCTGCAGGAGCCTCGCATAGTGCAAATACTAGCTTGATTTGCCAGTTTTACAACATGTAAGCTTTCATATTTAAGGGTAGCAGAAAACAACTGAGATTATTTCTTAGGTTTTTTTGTTGCTTTCGTCACCACTGAGAACTTTTGAAAGGAGCACCACACATTGCCTTCAGATTTCTGGGGTTTTTTCTGCAGCCTGTCAGCTAGTAAGAGTCAAGAAAGAGGAAGAATGGAGGATATGGAAACGTTTTCATATTTCTTCCTGTGAAATCTATTTGGCAGTAATATTATCACATTAAGACTTTGATTACTGGCTGATGAAATGAAAATCAAGGTAATAAATCATGTTTTCAATGAGTTAATTTAGGAAGAGTAGGTGTGTTTTAAAGGACACATTAAATTATGACAAAACTTACAATGGTACAAGTGTTTCTGCTCCATGTCGGTGATAAAGGGGGGATCTTTAGAAAGGAAGGATATTGGAAGAGTGAAGGTAACATACCAAGAAAGTAAATTACACTATTGAGTTGGATTGTGTTTAGTAGGAGCCAGTGGTTGCACCTTACTTATTTTATATCGCACATACAGGCATTTTCTTTAACACTTTTATTTAACTTGCTACTTGGTCAGTTTTGCAGTGGAGAGGTATATACTGCAACATGGCTCAGTGGTTTTAAAATATTCCAAAAAACATAAAAGAAATACATTGTCAAAATAGGCACACTTGAAAATCACAACTGAACTCCGAGCAACAGTAGTGCTTTCATGGGCCTTTGCCTGAAAACACCACCGCTATTTTCAGTAAAGGGAAGGGGGGAGAGAGAAGAGGGAAATCAGATGGTTTTGAGGTTTTTAGATTACGCTTGAGATAGAAAATAGATGTAATCCATTCAGAGTATCAGGGTAGATTTTGTTCACGTGAATTGTAGCTGCTGTACATACTTAACCTTGGAAGATTTCTGTCAGAGAAATGCCATTTTGTTAAAGAAGTATTAAGTCTCATGCGCTGCAATATCTCGTTATACTAGAATACCTTGCATTTCCAGGCAGCCAGCAGGCATTCTGAACACTATTATCTGCTACTCGTCCATTTGAAAAGCAATGTCTAATTTGTTTATCCAAACAAAAAATGGTGTTTGTGGTAAATTCATATTAATCCTGAGCAAAAGTCCTTACTGGAAATTAATAAGTGGACTAACTGACTAATAGTGTTTTCAGAGAATGGTATAATTTGAAGAAATATATATGTATTTAAAACAAACAAACAAACCCAAACTTTTCCTGTTGTATATTATAACTTGCATTACAATAACCTCATAAATGTGTAGTAATTACAGGCAACATGTACGGTAGTGGTTGAGAGGGATTCCATTAAATTTGAAGAGGAAGGATGCCTCTGAGTAGGAGCCATCACCAGATTTATTGCTAGCAATGCTCCTCATCTTTGTGGTCTCTGCATAAGAAATTTGTAGTTTTCAGAAGGTCAAGTATGACACAGAAGTTGAGATCTCACTGTTACGAGCTTTATTTTAAAATATTGGTGCTTAGTAGCCTTGTAAGAGCCTTGGTGTTCTCCAAGCCACTTAATATGCTGATGTCTGTCCCCTCCATGGGTACAGTAAAAAAGGCCAGAGCACCCTATATCCACAATTCCTAATTCATGCTGCGTTGCCCTGGGAGATGCATTCCCACCAGCCTTTTTCTCCTTGAAATATTTTTGCATCTAATCTCTTTGTTCTCCATTGCATGAGTTACACTAATAACGTTTCCTTCTGCCTCAGTGGTGGATATTTACAGAGACATGTACAGAACATGAGGTGGTCTACCTGGACTTCAGCAAGGC
>NW_009600960.1:0-3694 GCF_000690535.1 Cariama cristata
AAACGGTGACAACTGAAATTAAAAGTGGAAGTGGGAGCCACTCTTAGTTGCTGGAAATAACATACAAGATAGTGTTAGAAACTGAGATATCAAGGAAAAACAGAGTACATAGACAGCTGGTAGAGCTTTTGTTACTATGCATAAATATATGAGGAAACACGTAGATAATTTCAAAACAAAACAAATCCAAAATCTGCTTTCAGAAAATTATAAAAAGTCTTGTTTTGAAGGGACCTCGGGAACCTTCTGGCCCAGCCTTCTGTTAGAAACGGGGTCTCAGGTTATGTTGTCAATGTCATGGCTTTGTTACCCAAGACATCAGAAATTTTGTGAAATTCATTCAACTCTTGATTTTTCTTACAGTTTATCTCGAGTAGTCTCAATTATTGGAATTATTGGAGACAAACTTTTTTTTAAAATTTGTGGTGTTTTTTTTTTCCCACCACACTTGAATGTCCTATGCACCTTGCAGAAGGGCTGAAGAACAATTTTAGCCTTAAACAGACTAATTGGACATGAAATCTGCAGAATATAAACAGTGAAGAGGAGTTGGAGACAATAATGAGGTCCCATATTTACCCAGCACGTACGCAGATGGAATTTAGTTACAATTTTTGTTTTGTTTTGGACAAGTCAAAGAGGAACAATGTTAATGTTAACCAATTTAATTCATCTTTGTTCTTTTCCCTTCTGTTTTCTTAACATTATAATGTCCAGTTAATTCATTCCGTTTGTGCCATAACATGAACATTTTCATTAACCTATTTGAACTTGGGCGTATTAAATACACAAAAATATTTACACGTTCAATAGAAATATTTTAACAATCGTGTTAGTTAATAAATAACTGTACTGTACTTTCCAAATTTGTTCTTATCTAGACTATATTAAGGAAGCTGAAAGAATTCAATGCTTGCTGTAATTCAGAACTGGTCATATATGATCTTTGCATTTAGGGTTCTTCACTGAATATTTCTTATAAACTGTTTTTTGGCAGTTGTAGGAGAGTTGTATTTCCATTTGTGTTGTGATCTAGGATTAAACAATGCAACTCCTTTAATTTTTGCAGCAGCTCCAAGAGGGTAATATGTGTTTCCACAAACCAAACCAAATATGATTAACAAATTACCTCTGGGACGCTCTCAAAGACATTGCATAAATGTTTCGTCTGTCTTCCTGAATGTTTGCTTTTACTGCCTCACTTCCACCTTACAATTTTCTACAATATCTACAGAATGACATATGTCATCAGTGTTACATTTCTGTCTGTCAGGTAAAATAGACTGATAAATTCAATGCAGTCATCCCCAATATACTCCACATCATTAATGTTATGTGCAACCTAATTGTCTAAACAAATTACTTTTTAATGTAAAACTAATAAGAAAGGATGAATTTTCTAAATAATTTATATGTTCTAGATAGACCATGCCACTACAAATTGAGAATATTCAGGCTAATAACCGTGTTATAAAAGCTGCCCAGCCGAAAGGGACGGTAACACCTGAGCATGTTGCTTTCTAGTTTTGAGTGTCTGAATCTGCTAAATATACCAGATGGTTGGAGGGTAAACAAAAGAGCTATTAACATCTTAAGAGATTGATTCATAGTGTTAACATGGTGGCAGTTACTGTATTCAACTGCGGATGCTAATAAAGCTTTCTAAATATTTCACAGTCAAGGACTTGGTGTACATCTGTTCAATACACACTAACATCTGAAGCCTTTAGACTGCAATACATACTTCATAATATGCTCTGCCTTACCTCCAGGTATAATTTAATAGATAAGGAGGTTTTGTATGTCATATTTGCAAATTAAGTATCATTACCTATTTAGAAGCGTAAATAATATAATATAAAAGATACATATCAGCTATTACTTCAACACTGCAAATAATTAAACTTTATCAGGATATTTATACATCCCACATGTGGAGAACACAACTCAGAAAGACTTGCAGAGAACCCAATTTTCAGTAACTGCAGTGAAATTCTTCACAGAAATAATCAAGTTGAACCAAAACAGAAAACAATATCCTTGATCCAGAGGCAGATATTGTAAGGTTTGACTTTCTGCAACAGAGTATAAGGGAATATGCTGCAATGAAAGACAGGTTTATTAATTAATTTCAAATAATATTAGTCTGTTTAGCTTGTTGTATGCTTCTACACTTAGTTAGTCCACTTGCAACTCTTTCAGAATCAAAATGGAGAATCCTTTCAAAGCATGAGTGTATATATATTTCTAAAATTGTCTTTCATTCACAGCATTTTGTATACTGTCATTAACTCTAAAATATAAAATATTCTTTTCATGTGACCTGAGTTGACAGCAGATATCTTCTCACACAAATTCTTTGTTTTCAATCTACAGCACTGCAAAAAGGTTATCCTAAACTAAAGAGGGATGATGACATTTAAACATGAACACTTTGAGAGTCTTCATATTTGCTTTTGACAGTTTCTCATTTTTTACAAAAGAAGATTCAAAGAAATAACTAATAATTTTAATTTTCAACCGAATACTGCATTTTCTCCCTTAAAAACAATGAAAAACCAACTAAAATATGAGCTTTGACTATTGTTCTTTTTTAATGTTCTCTGTATTATTACCACCATACAATTTGAATACTGAAGCATTTTATCTTTGCTGAAAACATCTAATTCAGTAATATCAACACTTAACACAAAACCGTTAAGAAAAATGGTAAATCACAAAAAAGAATGCATACTTCTTGTCTCTGCCATAAAGCAGATGTTTTCACACAGTAACTATGAGGAAATAAAAAAAAAAAAAAGGCATAACTATGGTGTTTTATTCTGGTTTTTTGTAAGCAGATTTTTTTCACCAAAAATGTATATCAGAAGTGTTCACTAAAGACCAAGTACTTTGATGGGTAAAAAACTGGCTGGATGGCCGGGCCCAGAGACTTGTGGTCAATGGAGCTAAATCCAGTTGGCAGCCAGTCACTAGCAGTGTTCCCCAGGGCTCAGTTTTGGGGCCAGTAGTGTTTAACATCTTTATAGATGATCTGGAGGAGGAGATTGAGGGCACCCTCAGTAAATTTAAGACGACACCAAGTTGGGCAGGAGTGTTGATCTGCTTGAGGGTAGGAAGGCTCTTCAGAGGGACCTGGACAGGCTGGATAGATGGGCTGAGACCAATGCCAGGGGGTTCAGCAAGAACAACTGCCAGGTCCTGCATTTCAGCCACAAAAACTCCATGCATTATTACAGGCTAGGGGAAGAGTAGTTAGAAAGTGGTCAAGCAGAAAAGGACCTGGGAGTGTTGGTCAACAGCCAGCTGAACATGAGCCAGCAGTGTGCCCAGGTAGCCAAGAAGACCAATGGCATCCTGGCTTGTATCAGGAATAGTGTGGCCACCAGGACGAGGGAAGTGATTGTCCGCCTGTACTTGGCACTGGTGAGGCCACACCTCGAATACTGTGTCCAGTTCTGGGACCCGCACTTCAAGAAAGACATTGAGGTCCTGGAGTGAGTCCAGAGAAGGGCAACAAAGATGATGAAGGGTCTAAAGGGTAAGTCTTATAAGGAGCAGCTGAGGGAGCTGGGGTTGTTTAGTCTGGAGAAGAGGAGTCTCAGGGGTAACCTTATCGCTGTCTACAACTACCTGAAAGGAGATTATAGCGAAGTGGAGGTTGGGCTCTTCTCCCCGGCACCTCGTGGCCGGG